>NW_020529163.1:0-27377 GCF_003368295.1 Carassius auratus
TGAGGAAATTTTGAGAAGAATTGGGCCACATTTGAAGGAGAGTAAGCGAAAAAACAGAATACTGTACTTTTCTTAATGGCCTTCACTGTAATTGGCCAGGAATTTAATGTACACTATTCAATGTGATCAGCGTGAAGAGAGGAATCAGGTGTACTAAGTTTTATGCTTGATAGAAGAAGGTGTTCAAAAGTATAAGGAAAAATTTGCATTTATGCTATCTCATGACCCATAGGTGGCGCTGTGCCCGAATTCGGCATGAATCCTCAGATCATGGTGTTGATGAAGTGTATCAAGTTTGGTTTCGATTGATCAATGTTTGGCCGAGATACAGCCTCTTAACCGATTTTGGGTCGACCTCGTTATGTTCACAATTGAATAACTTTTGAACAAAGACCAATATCAAAAATCTGTTCAGTCATTTCTGTGCGGCTCGGTCCAAAGATCGTCTGTGGCAATTTCAGAAAATCAAACCACTTTTGAAGGAGGAGTAGCGTTTAAATGGAAACACTTAATTAGCTTAATAGCAATTATTGTAATGGGTGGAAACTTAATGTAAGGTATAGAATGTAATCTCCATGAAGAGAGTAATCATGTGTACTAAGTTTTATCTGTCTAGACCAAAGGGTTCAGGAGTTATTAAAGTTTAAAAACTGAATTTTTGAACTGGTGGTGGCGCTGTAGAGTTGGTCTTAGAGACCCCAAAGTTGGTCAGATCACTATTGGTGACCATCTCTAGAAGTGTGCCAAATTTCATCATTTTCCCATGTTCCCTTCATAGGGCTGGCATAGTGATCGATTGTTTTTGCTCGAAAATTCTACCAAAAACAATCGCTAATATAGCTGCAAGCAGCGATACCGGGGCCAAGCCCTGAAGGGCTGTAGCCAGAGCAACGAGCGGGACGAAGCAAAACGGCCGAAACGGTACGCACGTCAGGACAACCGACCGTTCAGAAGTAGAGAAGTTTGAAATTGAACAGAACTTTAGATTAGAAAGACCAAAAACACATTTTTGATTCAAGGCAAACACACTCAGGAAATTCAAATGCTTGAACAGAATCAACATTAACTGCCCTTGATCCAAACCCATATACACAGAAACAGCATTAACTGCCCTGGATTCGAACCCATGACCTCAGAAGCTCAGAACCAGCAACTTAACATACTGCACCACTGAGTCTTTACACATCCAGTGAGCTGCAGAAGAAAGGTTAAGGTGTGAGGATGAGGTCACTAAAGAAATTTGCCTAGCAATTTAAGGTAGTTTAGTCAATCCTGGCAAAATTTACATCCATAGATTCGGCATGACCCGAGGAATAGACTGACGACCAAGATCATGATTTTCCAACTAATTGTTCAAAAGTTATAAGCAGAAATGTGAGTCTTTGGTATCTCACGACCCATAGGTGGCACTGTTCCCAACTTTGGGATATATTCTCAGTTCATAGTGTTGATGAACTGTAGCGAGTTTTGTGGCAATTGATCAAAGTACGGCCGAGATATAGCCTCTCATACAATTTCGATTGAACACTGTTGACTTCAGAGCATCATAACTCTTTTTTTGACCAGTAGGTCGAAAAATTCCGTTCAGTCATTTCCGTGCGGCTCGGTCCAAAGATCGTCTGAGGAAATTTTGAGAAGAATTGGGCCACATTTGAAGGAGGAGTAGCGAAAAAACGGATTACTGTACTTTTCTTAATGGCCTTCACTGTAATGGCAGGAATTTTAATGTACACTATTCAATGTGATCAGCGTGAAGAGAGGAATCAGGTGTACTAAGTTTTATCTTGATAGAAGAAGGTGTTCAAAAGTTATAAGGAAAAATGTGCATTTATGCTATCTCATGACCCATAGGTGGCGCTGTGCCCGAATTCGGCATGAACCGTTAGATCATGCTGTTGATTAAGTGTATCAAGTTTAGTTTCGATTGATCAATGTTTGGCCGAGGTACAGCCTCTTAACCGATTTTGGGTCGACCTCGTTATGTTCACAATTGAATAACTTTTGAACAAAGACGAATATCAAAAATCTGTTCAGTCATTTCTGTGCGGCTCGGTCCGAAGATCGTCTGTGGCAAATTTCAGAGAAAATCAAACCACTTTTGAAGGAGGAGTAGCGTTTAAACGGAAACACTTAATTAGCTTAATAGCAATTACTGTAATGGGTGGAGACTTAATGTAAGGTATAGAGTGTAATCTCCGTGAGGAGAGTAATCATGTGTACTAAGTCGTATCTGGATAGACCAAAGGGTTCAGGAGTTATTAAAGTTTAAAAACTGAATTTTTGAACTGGTGGTGGCGCTGTAGAGTTGGTCTTAGAGACCCCAAAGTTGGTCAGATCACTATTGGTGACCATCTCTAGAAGTGTGCCAAATTTCATCATTTTCCCATGTTCCCTTCATAGGGCTGGCATAGTGATCGATTGTTTTTGCTCGAAAATTCTACCAAAAACAATCGCTAATATAGCTGCAAGCAGCAATCCCGGGGCCAAGCCCTGAAGGGCTGTAGCCAGAGCAACGAGCGGGACGAAGCAAAACGGCCAAAACGGAACTTCCATCGGATCGACATTACCCACCCCGGATTCGATCCCACGACCTCTCGGGTTTGGGACCAGTGCCTTAGCTAAGTGCGCCACATTAGTTGACACACTGTTTGCATGGCACAGAAGAGAGGTTAAGGTGTGAGAATTAACTCTCAAAAGCCCGAAGCAGCATTTTAGCCAGATTAGCATGCTACGCTAAAAAATGCTAACGTTGCTCAAAGTTAACCAGATAGCTCAGGAGACCCATTAGAGTCAATAGAAACGTGTTAGCATTTTAGCTAATTAGCATGCTAAGCTAATTAGCATAAATCAACAAGCACAGGCACGGTCAACTTCAGAGCTGTACACGTCGGGAACGGGAGTGAATATCAAAAATCTGTTCAGTCATTTCTGTCAGGCCCGGTCTGAAGTTCATCTGATAAAATTTTGGACAAAATTGAACAAGATTTCAGGGAGGAGTAGCGAAAAAACTGTATTTCATTCCATTCAATATGGCGGACAGACGCCATATTGGAAAATGAAAATTGAGACATCATCAGATTCGGCATAACCAAAGGAATAAAATGACATAAAAATAACAAAAATCGATCAACATTTACAGTAGTTATAAGGGGTTTTGCAAGAATCGTTATATCTCTTGAACACTAGGTGGCGCTGTCTTCTAACTTCCGGGGTACCTCCGGCACATGTTGTTGATGATGCCTATCGATTTTTGTGAAGATATGTACAGTAGATCAAAAGATATAGCAATTTATGACAAAATTCAAAATGGCGGACGGGTGGTCCTGGTGGTCTTGACAAAATTGACATCCACAGATCCGGAATGATCTAAAGAATCCATAGACATCAAGATAATAATTTTCTGATGAACTGTTCAGAAGTTATAAGCAAAAAAGTGCATTTTTGGTATCTCAACACCCATAGGTGGCGCTGTTCCCAAATTTGGCATGGACCCCCAGATCGTGGTGTAGATGAAGTGTACCAAGTTTGGTATCGATTGATCAAAGTTTGGCCGAGATACAGCATGTCAACCGATTTTAGGTCAGCCTCAGTAAGTTCACAGCATCATAACTTTTTTTTAACTAGTGTTCAAAAAATTCTGTTCAGTCATTTCTGTGCGGCTCAGTCCAAAGAACATCTGAGCCAAATTTCAGAAGAATTGGACCAATTTTGAAGGAGGAGTAGTGTTTAGACTGAATACTGTACTTTTCAAAATGGCCGCTACTGTAATGGGCGGAGTCTTAATGTAAGGTATGGAATGGAATCTCCATGAAGAGACAAAACAGATGTACTAAGTTTTATTTTCATAGAATTAGTGGTTCAAGAGTTATTAACGTTTGAATGTTGAATTTTTGAACTGGTGGTGGCGCTGTAGAGTTGGTCCTAGAGACCCCAAAGTTGGTCAGATCACTAATAATGGTCATCTCTACAAGTGTGCCAAATTTCATCATTTTCCCATGTTTCCTTCATAGGGCTGCCATAGACCCCCATTGGCCAAGAAGAAGAAGAAGAAGAATAATAATAATAATAATAAAACATACAGATACAATAGGGGCTACAGCCCTCTGGGCTTGGCCCCTAAATATAGCTGCAAGCAGCGATACCGGGGCCAAGCCCTGAAGGGCTGTAGCCAGAGCAACGAGCGGGACGAAGCAAAACGGCCGAAACGGTACGCACGTCAGGACAACCGATCGGTTCAGAAGTAGAAAAGTTTGAAATCGAACAGAACTTTAGATGAGAAAGACCAAAAACATATTTTTGATTCAAGGCATACACACTCAGGAAATGCAAAGGCTCGGACAGAAGCAACATTAACTGCCCTTGATCCGAACCCATGAACTCAGAAACAACATTAACTGTCCTGGATTCGAACCCACGACCTCAGAAGCTCAGAACCAGTGGCTTAACACACTGCACCACTGAGTCTTTACACATCCAGTGAGCTGCAGAAGAAAGGTTAAGGTGTGAGGATGAGGTCACTAAAGAAAGTTGCCTAGCATTTTAAGGTAGTTTAGTCAATCCTGGCAAAATTTACATCCATAGATTCGGCATGACCCGAGGAATAGAAAGACACCAAGATCATGATTTTCCAACTAATTGTTCAAAAGCTATAAGCAGAAACGTGAATTTTTGGTATCTCATGACCCATAGGTGGCGCTGTTTCCAACTTTGGGATATATTCTCAGTCCATAGTGTTGATGAAGTGTAGCGAGTTTTGTGGCGATTGATCAAAGTACGGCCGAGATATAGCGTCTCATTCAATTTCGATTCAACACTATTAACTTCAGAGCATCATAACTCTTTTTTTGACCAGTAGGTCGAAAAATTCTGTTCAGTCATTTCTGTGCGGCTCGGTCCAAAGATCGTCTGAGGAAATTTTGAGAAGAATTGGGCCACATTTGAAGGAGGAGTAGCGAAAAAAC
This sequence comes from Carassius auratus, assembly GCF_003368295.1. Lineage (NCBI taxonomy): Eukaryota > Metazoa > Chordata > Actinopteri > Cypriniformes > Cyprinidae > Carassius > Carassius auratus. The sequence continues at coordinate 4,962 of NW_020529163.1, forward strand.
GGAATACTGTACTTTTCTTAATGGCCTTCACTGTAATGGCAGGAATTTTAATGTAAACTATTCAATGTGATCAGCGTGAAGAGAGGAATCAGGTGTACTAAGTTTTATCTTGATAGAAGAAGGTGTTCAAAAGTTATAAGGAAAAATGTGCATTTATGCTATCTCATGACCCATAGGTGGCGCTGTGCCCGAATTCGGCATGAACCCTCAGATCATGGTGTTGATGAAGTGTATCAAGTTTAGTTTCGATTGATCAATGTTTGGCCGAGATACAGCCTCTTAACCGATTTTGGGTCGACCTCGTTATGTTCACAATTGAATAACTTTTGAACAAAGACGAATATCAAAAATCTGTTCAGTCATTTCTGTGCGGCTCGGTCCGAAGATCGTCTGTGGCAAATTTCAGAAAAATCAAACCACTTTTGAAGGAGGAGTAGCGTTTAAACGGAAACACTTAATTAGCTTAATAGCAATTACTGTAATGGGTGGAGACTTAATGTAAGGTATAGAATGTAATCTCCATGAAGAGAGTAATCATGTGTACTAAGTTTATCTGTCTAGACCAAAGGGTTCAGGAGTTATTAAAGTTTCAAAACTGAATTTTTGAACTGGTGGTGGCGCTGTAGAGTTGGTCTTAGAGACCCCAAAGTTGGTCAGATCACTATTGGTGACCATCTCTAGAAGTGTGCCAAATTTCATCATTTTCCCATGTTCCCTTCATAGGGCTAGCATAGTGATCGATTGTTTTTGCTCGAAAATTCTACCAAAAACAATCGCTAATATAGCTGCAAGCAGCGATACCGGGGCCAAGCCCTGAAGGGCTGTAGCCAGAGCAACGAGCGGGACGAAGCAAAACGGCCAAAACGGAACTTCCATCGGATCTACGTGACCCACCCCGGATTCGATCCCACGACCTCTCGGGTTTGGGACGAGTGCCTTAGCTAAGTGCGCCACATTAGTTGACACACAGTTTGCATGGCACAGAAGAGAGGTTAAGGTGTGAGAATGAACTCTCAAAAGCCCGAAGCAGCATTTTAGCCAGATTAGCATGCTACGCTAAAAAATGCTAACGTTGCTCAAAGTTAACCAGATAGCTCAGGAGACCCATTAGAGTCAATAGAAACGTGTTAGCATTTTAGCTAATTAGCATGCTAAGCTAACTAGCATAAATCAACAAGCACAGGCACGGTCAAGTTCAGAGCTGTACACGTCGGGAACGGGAGTGAATATCAAAAATCTGTTCAGTCATTTCTGTCAGGCCCGGTCTGAAGTTCATCTGATAAAATTTTGAACAAAATTGAACAAGATTTCAGGGAGGAGTAGCGAAAAAACTGTATTTCAATCCATTCAATATGGCGGACAGACGCCATATTGGAAAATGAAAATTGAGACATCATCAGATTCGGCATAACCAAAGGAATCAAATGACATAAAAATAACAAAAATCGATCAACATTTACAGTAGTTATAAGGGGTTTTGCAAGAATCGTTATATCTCTTGAACACTAGGTGGCGCTGTCTTCTAACTTCCGGGGTACCTCCGGCACATGTTGTTGATGATGCCTATCGATTTTTGTGAAGATATGTACAGTAGATCAAAAGATATAGCAATTTTTGACAAAATTCAAAATGGCGGACGGGTGGTCCAGGTGGTCTTGACAAAATTGACATCCACAGATTCGGAATGATCTAAAGAATCCATAGACATCAAGAAAATAATTTTCTGATGAATTGTTCAGAAGTTATAAGCAAAAAAGTGAATTTTTGGTATCTCAACACCCATAGGTGGCGCTGTTCCCAAATTTGGCGTGGACCCCCAGATCATGGTGTAGATGAAGTGTACCAAGTTTGGTATCGATTGATCAAAGTTTGGCCGAGATACAGCATCTCAACCGATTTTAGGTCAGCCTCATTAAGTTCACAATTGAATAACTTTTGAACAAAGACGAAAATCAAAAATCTGTTCAGTCATTTCTGTGCGGCTCAGTCCAAAGAACATCTGAGACAAATTTCAGAAGAATTGGACCAATTTTGAAGGAGGAGTAGTGTTTAGACTGAATACTGTACTTTTCAAAATGGCCGCTACTGTAATGGGTGGAGTCTTAATGTAAGGTATGGAATGGAATGTCCATGAAGAGACAAAATAGATGTACTAAGTTTGATTTTCATAGAATAAGTGGTTCAAGAGTTATTAACGTTTGAATGTTGAATTTTTGAACTGGTGGTGGCGCTGTAGAGTTGGTCCTAGAGACCCCAAAGTTGGTCAGATCACTAATAATGACCATCACTACAAGTGTGCCAAATTTCATCATTTTCCCATGTTTCCTTCATAGGGCTGCCATAGACCCCCATTGGCCAAGAAGAAGAAGAAGAAGAATAATAATAATAAATATAGCTGCAAGCAGCAATCCCGGGGCCAAGCCCTGAAGGGCTGTAGCCAGAGCAACGAGCGGGACGAAGCAAAACGGCCAAAACGGAACTTCCATCGGATCGACATTACCCACCCCGGATTCGATCCCACGACCTCTCGGGTTCGGGACGAGTGCTTTAGCTAAGTGCGCCACATTAGTTGACACACAGTTTGCCATGGCACAGAAGAGAGGTTAAGGTGTGAGAATTAACTCTCAAAAGCCCGAAGCAGCATTTTAGCCAGATTAGCATGCTACGCTAAAAAATGCTAACGTTGCTCAAAGTTAACCAGATAGCTCAGGAGACCCATTAGAGTCAATAGAAACGTGTTAGCATTTTAGCTAATTAGCATGCTAAGCTAACTAGCATAAATCAACAAGCACAGGCACGGTCAACTTCAGAGCTGTACACGTCGGGAACGGGAGTGAATATCAAAAATCTGTTCAGTCATTTCTGTCAGGCCCGGTCTGAAGTTCATCTGATAAAATTTTGGACAAAATTGAACAAGATTTCAGGGAGGAGTAGCGAAAAAACTGTATTTCATTCCATTCAATATGGCGGACAGACGCCATATTGGAAAATGGCAAATGAGACATCATCTGATTCGGCATAACCCACGGAATCAAATGACATAAAAATATCAAAAATCGATCAACATTTACAGTAGTTATAAGGGGTTTTGCAAGAATCGTTATATCTCTTGAACACTAGGTGGCGCTGTCTTCTAACTTCCGGGGTACCTCCGGCACATGGTGTTGATGATGCCTATCGATTTTTGTGAAGATATGTACAGTAGATCAAAAGATATAGCAATTTATGACAAATTTCAAAATGGCGGACGGGTGGTCCTGGTGGTCTTGACAAAATTGACATCCACAGATTCGGAATGATCTAAAGAATCCATAGACATCAAGAAATAATTTTCTGATGAATTGTTCAGAAGTTATAAGCAAAAAAGTGCATTTTTGGTATCTCAACACCCATAGGTGGCGCTATTCCCAAATTTGGCATGGACCCCCAGATCATGGTGTAGATGAAGTGTACCAAGTTTGGTATCGATTGATCAAAGTTTGGCCGAGATACAGCATCTCAACCGATTTTAGGTCAGCCTCATTAAGTTCACAATTGAATAACTTTTTGAACAAAGACGAAAATCAAAAATTCTGTTCAGTCATTTCTGTGCGGCTCAGTCCAAAGAACATCTGAGCCAAATTTCAGAAGAATTGGACCAATTTTGAAGGAGGAGTAGTGTTTAGACTGAATACTGTACTTTTCAAAATGGCTGCTACTGTAATGGGCGGAGTCTTAATGTAAGGTATGGAATGGAATCTCCATGAAGAGACAAAACAGATGTACTAAGTTTTATTTTCATAGAATTAGTGGTTCAAGAGTTATTAACGTTTGAATGTTGAATTTTTGAACTGGTGGTGGCGCTGTAGAGTTGGTCCTAGAGACCCCAAAGTTGGTCAGATCACTAATAATGGTCATCTCTACAAGTGTGCCAAATTTCATCATTTTCCCATGTTTCCTTCATAGGGCTGCCATAGACCCCCATTGGCCAAGAAGAAGAAGAAGAAGAATAATAATAATAATAATAAAACATACAGATACAATAGGGGCTACAGCCCTCTGGGCTTGGCCCCTAAATATAGCTGCAAGCAGCGATACCGGGGCCAAGCCCTGAAGGGCTGTAGCCAGAGCAACGAGCGGGACGAAGCAAAACGGCCAAAACGGAACTTCCATCGGATCTACGTGACCCACCCCGGATTCGATCCCACGACCTCTCGGGTTTGGGACGAGTGCCTTAGCTAAGTGCGCCACATTAGTTGACACACAGTTTGCATGGCACAGAAGAGAGGTTAAGGTGTGAGAATGAACTCTCAAAAGCCCGAAGCAGCATTTTAGCCAGATTAGCATGCTACGCTAAAAAATGCTAACGTTGCTCAAAGTTAACCAGATAGCTCAGGAGACCCATTAGAGTCAATAGAAACGTGTTAGCATTTTAGCTAATTAGCATGCTAAGCTAACTAGCATAAATCAACAAGCACAGGCACGGTCAAGTTCAGAGCTGTACACGTCGGGAACGGGAGTGAATATCAAAAATCTGTTCAGTCATTTCTGTCAGGCCCGGTCTGAAGTTCATCTGATAAAATTTTGAACAAAATTGAACAAGATTTCAGGGAGGAGTAGCGAAAAAACTGTATTTCAATCCATTCAATATGGCGGACAGACGCCATATTGGAAAATGAAAATTGAGACATCATCAGATTCGGCATAACCAAAGGAATCAAATGACATAAAAATAACAAAAATCGATCAACATTTACAGTAGTTATAAGGGGTTTTGCAAGAATCGTTATATCTCTTGAACACTAGGTGGCGCTGTCTTCTAACTTCCGGGGTACCTCCGGCACATGTTGTTGATGATGCCTATCGATTTTTGTGAAGATATGTACAGTAGATCAAAAGATATAGCAATTTTTGACAAAATTCAAAATGGCGGACGGGTGGTCCAGGTGGTCTTGACAAAATTGACATCCACAGATTCGGAATGATCTAAAGAATCCATAGACATCAAGAAAATAATTTTCTGATGAATTGTTCAGAAGTTATAAGCAAAAAAGTGAATTTTTGGTATCTCAACACCCATAGGTGGCGCTGTTCCCAAATTTGGCGTGGACCCCCAGATCATGGTGTAGATGAAGTGTACCAAGTTTGGTATCGATTGATCAAAGTTTGGCCGAGATACAGCATCTCAACCGATTTTAGGTCAGCCTCATTAAGTTCACAATTGAATAACTTTTGAACAAAGACGAAAATCAAAAATCTGTTCAGTCATTTCTGTGCGGCTCAGTCCAAAGAACATCTGAGACAAATTTCAGAAGAATTGGACCAATTTTGAAGGAGGAGTAGTGTTTAGACTGAATACTGTACTTTTCAAAATGGCCGCTACTGTAATGGGTGGAGTCTTAATGTAAGGTATGGAATGGAATGTCCATGAAGAGACAAAATAGATGTACTAAGTTTGATTTTCATAGAATAAGTGGTTCAAGAGTTATTAACGTTTGAATGTTGAATTTTTGAACTGGTGGTGGCGCTGTAGAGTTGGTCCTAGAGACCCCAAAGTTGGTCAGATCACTAATAATGACCATCACTACAAGTGTGCCAAATTTCATCATTTTCCCATGTTTCCTTCATAGGGCTGCCATAGACCCCCATTGGCCAAGAAGAAGAAGAAGAAGAATAATAATAATAATAATAAAACGTACAGATACAATAGGGGCTACAGCCCTCTGGGCTTGGCCCCTAAATATAGCTGCAAGCAGCGATACCGGGGCCAAGCCCTGAAGGGCTGTAGCCAGAGCAACGAGCGGGACGAAGCAAAACGGCCAAAACGGAACTTCCATCGGATCTACGTGACCCACCCCGGATTCGATCCCACGACCTCTCGGGTTTGGGACGAGTGCCTTAGCTAAGTGCGCCACATTAGTTGACACACAGTTTGCATGGCACAGAAGAGAGGTTAAGGTGTGAGAATGAACTCTCAAAAGCCCGAAGCAGCATTTTAGCCAGATTAGCATGCTACGCTAAAAAATGCTAACGTTGCTCAAAGTTAACCAGATAGCTCAGGAGACCCATTAGAGTCAATAGAAACGTGTTAGCATTTTAGCTAATTAGCATGCTAAGCTAACTAGCATAAATCAACAAGCACAGGCACGGTCAAGTTCAGAGCTGTACACGTCGGGAACGGGAGTGAATATCAAAAATCTGTTCAGTCATTTCTGTCAGGCCCGGTCTGAAGTTCATCTGATAAAATTTTGAACAAAATTGAACAAGATTTCAGGGAGGAGTAGCGAAAAAACTGTATTTCAATCCATTCAATATGGCGGACAGACGCCATATTGGAAAATGAAAATTGAGACATCATCAGATTCGGCATAACCAAAGGAATCAAATGACATAAAAATAACAAAAATCGATCAACATTTACAGTAGTTATAAGGGGTTTTGCAAGAATCGTTATATCTCTTGAACACTAGGTGGCGCTGTCTTCTAACTTCCGGGGTACCTCCGGCACATGTTGTTGATGATGCCTATCGATTTTTGTGAAGATATGTACAGTAGATCAAAAGATATAGCAATTTTTGACAAAATTCAAAATGGCGGACGGGTGGTCCAGGTGGTCTTGACAAAATTGACATCCACAGATTCGGAATGATCTAAAGAATCCATAGACATCAAGAAAATAATTTTCTGATGAATTGTTCAGAAGTTATAAGCAAAAAAGTGAATTTTTGGTATCTCAACACCCATAGGTGGCGCTGTTCCCAAATTTGGCGTGGACCCCCAGATCATGGTGTAGATGAAGTGTACCAAGTTTGGTATCGATTGATCAAAGTTTGGCCGAGATACAGCATCTCAACCGATTTTAGGTCAGCCTCATTAAGTTCACAATTGAATAACTTTTGAACAAAGACGAAAATCAAAAATCTGTTCAGTCATTTCTGTGCGGCTCAGTCCAAAGAACATCTGAGACAAATTTCAGAAGAATTGGACCAATTTTGAAGGAGGAGTAGTGTTTAGACTGAATACTGTACTTTTCAAAATGGCCGCTACTGTAATGGGTGGAGTCTTAATGTAAGGTATGGAATGGAATGTCCATGAAGAGACAAAATAGATGTACTAAGTTTGATTTTCATAGAATAAGTGGTTCAAGAGTTATTAACGTTTGAATGTTGAATTTTTGAACTGGTGGTGGCGCTGTAGAGTTGGTCCTAGAGACCCCAAAGTTGGTCAGATCACTAATAATGACCATCACTACAAGTGTGCCAAATTTCATCATTTTCCCATGTTTCCTTCATAGGGCTGCCATAGACCCCCATTGGCCAAGAAGAAGAAGAAGAAGAATAATAATAATAATAATAAAACGTACAGATACAATAGGGGCTACAGCCCTCTGGGCTTGGCCCCTAATAAAACATACAGATACAATAGGGGCTACAGCCCTCTGGGCTTGGCCCCTAAATATAGCTGCAAGCAGCGATACCGGGGCCAAGCCCTGAAGGGCTGTAGCCAGAGCAACGAGCGGGACGAAGCAAAACGGCCAAAACGGAACTTCCATCGGATCTACGTGACCCACCCCGGATTCGATCCCACGACCTCTCGGGTTTGGGACGAGTGCCTTAGCTAAGTGCGCCACATTAGTTGACACACAGTTTGCATGGCACAGAAGAGAGGTTAAGGTGTGAGAATGAACTCTCAAAAGCCCGAAGCAGCATTTTAGCCAGATTAGCATGCTACGCTAAAAAATGCTAACGTTGCTCAAAGTTAACCAGATAGCTCAGGAGACCCATTAGAGTCAATAGAAACGTGTTAGCATTTTAGCTAATTAGCATGCTAAGCTAACTAGCATAAATCAACAAGCACAGGCACGGTCAAGTTCAGAGCTGTACACGTCGGGAACGGGAGTGAATATCAAAAATCTGTTCAGTCATTTCTGTCAGGCCCGGTCTGAAGTTCATCTGATAAAATTTTGAACAAAATTGAACAAGATTTCAGGGAGGAGTAGCGAAAAAACTGTATTTCAATCCATTCAATATGGCGGACAGACGCCATATTGGAAAATGAAAATTGAGACATCATCAGATTCGGCATAACCAAAGGAATCAAATGACATAAAAATAACAAAAATCGATCAACATTTACAGTAGTTATAAGGGGTTTTGCAAGAATCGTTATATCTCTTGAACACTAGGTGGCGCTGTCTTCTAACTTCCGGGGTACCTCCGGCACATGTTGTTGATGATGCCTATCGATTTTTGTGAAGATATGTACAGTAGATCAAAAGATATAGCAATTTATGACAAAATTCAAAATGGCGGACGGGTGGTCCAGGTGGTCTTGACAAAATTGACATCCACAGATTCGGAATGATCTAAAGAATCCATAGACATCAAGAAAATAATTTTCTGATGAATTGTTCAGAAGTTATAAGCAAAAAAGTGCATTTTTGGTATCTCAACACCCATAGGTGGCGCTGTTCCCAAATTTGGCGTGGACCCCCAGATCATGGTGTAGATGAAGTGTACCAAGTTTGGTATCGATTGATCAAAGTTTGGCCGAGATACAGCATCTCAACCGATTTTAGGTCAGCCTCATTAAGTTCACAATTGAATAACTTTTTGAACAAAGACGAAATCAAAAATCTGTTCAGTCATTTCTGTGCGGCTCAGTCCAAAGAACATCTGAGACAAATTTCAGAAGAATTGGACCAATTTTGAAGGAGGAGTAGTGTTTAGACTGAATACTGTACTTTTCAAAATGGCCGCTACTGTAATGGGTGGAGTCTTAATGTAAGGTATGGAATGGAATGTCCATGAAGAGACAAAATAGATGTACTAAGTTTGATTTTCATAGAATAAGTGGTTCAAGAGTTATTAACGTTTGAATGTTGAATTTTTGAACTGGTGGTGGCGCTGTAGAGTTGGTCCTAGAGACCCCAAAGTTGGTCAGATCACTAATAATGGTCATCTCTACAAGTGTGCCAAATTTCATCATTTTCCCATGTTTCCTTCATAGGGCTGCCATAGACCCCCATTGGCCAAGAAGAAGAAGAAGAATAATAATAATAAATAGATACAATAGGGGCTACAGCCCTCTGGGCTTGGCCCCTAATAAAACGTACAGATACAATAGGGGCTACAGCCCTCTGGGCTTGGCCCCTAAATATAGCTGCAAGCAGCGATACCGGGCCAAGCCCTGAAGGGCTGTAGCCAGAGCAACGAGCGGGACGAAGCAAAACGGCCGAAACGGAGCGTACGTCAGGACAACGATCAGTTCAGAAGTAGAGAAGTTTGAAATTGAACAGAACTTTAGATGAGAAAGACCAAAAACATATTTTGATTCAAGGCAAACACATTCAGGAAATTCAAAGGCTTGAACAGAATCAACATTAACTGCCTTGATCCGAACCCATGAACTCAGAAACAACATTAACTGTCCTGGATTCGAACCCATGACCTCAGAAGCTCAGAACCAGCGGCTTAACATACTGCACCACTGAGTCTTTACACATCCAGTGGGCTACAGAAAAAAGGTTAAGGTGTGAGGATGAGGTCACTAAAGAATGTTGCCTAGCATTTTAAGGTAGTTTAGTCAATCCTGGCAAAATTTACATCCATAGATTCGGCATGACCCGAGGAATAGAAAGAAACCAAGATCATGTTTTTGCAACTAATTGTTCAAAAGCTATAAGCAGACATGTGAATTTTTGGTATCTCACGACCCATAGGTGGCGCTGTTTCCAACTTTGGGATATATTCTCAGTTCATAGTGTTGATGAAGTGTAGCGAGTTTTGTGGCGATTGATCAAAGTACGGCCGAGATATAGCTTCTCAAACAATTTCGATTCAACACTGTTAACTTCAGAGCATCATAACTCTTTTTTTGACCAGTAGGTCGAAAATTCTGTTCAGTCATTTCTGTGCGGCTCGGTCCAAAGATCGTCTGAGGAAATTTTGAGAAGAATTGGGCCACATTTGAAGGAGGAGTAGCGAAAAAACGGAATACTGTACTTTTCATAATGGCGGTTCACTGTAATGGCAGGAATCTTAATATAAACTATTCAATGTGATCAGCGTGAAGAGAGGAATCAGGTGTACTAAGTTTTATCTTGATAGAAGAAGGTGTTCAAAAGTTATAAGGAAAAATGTGCATTTATGCTATCTCATGACCCATAGGTGGCGCTGTGCCCGAATTCGGCATGAACCCTCAGATCATGGTGTTGATGAAGTGTATCAAGTTTAGTTTCGATTGATCAATGTTTGGCCGAGATACAGCCTCTTAACCGATTTTGGGTCGACCTCGTTATGTTCACAATTGAATAACTTTTGAACAAAGACGAATATCAAAAATCTGTTCAGTCATTTCTGTGCGGCTCGGTCCGAAGATCGTCTGTGGCAAATTTCAGAAAAATCAAACCACTTTTGAAGGAGGAGTAGCGTTTAAACGGAAACACTTAATTAGCTTAATAGCAATTACTGTAATGGGTGGAAACTTAATGTAAGGTATAGAATGTAATCTCCATGAAGAGAGTAATCATGTGTACTAAGTTTTATCTGTCTAGACCAAAGGGTTCAGGAGTTATTAAAGTTTCAAAACTGAATTTTTGAACTGGTGGTGGCGCTGTAGAGTTGGTCTTAGAGACCCCAAAGTTGGTCAGATCACTATTGGTGACCATCTCTAGAAGTGTGCCAAATTTCATCATTTTCCCATGTTCCCTTCATAGGGCTAGCATAGTGATCGATTGTTTTTGCTCGAAAATTCTACCAAAAACAATCGCTAATATAGCTGCAAGCAGCGATACCGGGGCCAAGCCCTGAAGGGCTGTAGCCAGAGCAACGAGCGGGACGAAGCAAAACGGCCAAAACGGAACTTCCATCGGATCGACGTTACCCACCCCGGATTCGATCCCACGACCTCTCGGGTTCGGGACCGGTGCCTTAGCTAAGTGCGCCACATTAGTTGACACACAGTTTGCATGGCACAGAAGAGAGGTTAAGGTGTGAGGATGAGGTCACTAAAGAAAGTTGCCTAGCATTTTAAGGTAGTTTAGTCAATCCTGGCAAAATTTACATCCATAGATTCGGCATGACCCGAGGAATAGAAAGACACCAAGATCATGATTTTCCAACTAATTGTTCAAAAGCTATAAGCAGAAATGTGAATTTTTGGTATCTCACGACCCATAGGTGGCGCTGTTCCAACTTTGGGATATATTCTCAGTTCATAGTGTTGATGAAGTGTAGCAAGTTTTGTGGCGATTGATCAAAGTACGGCCGAGATATAGCCTCTCATACAATTTCGATTCAACACTATTAACTTCAGAGCATCATAACTCTTTTTTTGACCAGTAGGTCGAAAAATTCTGTTCAGTCATTTCTGTGCGGCTCGGTCCAAAGATCGTCTGAGGAAATTTTGAGAAGAATTGGGCCACATTTGAAGGAGGAGTAGCGAAAAAACGGAATACTGTACTTTTCTTAATGGCCTTCACTGTAATGGCAGGAATTTTAATGTAAACTATTCAATGTGATCAGCGTGAAGAGAGGAATCAGGTGTACTAAGTTTTATCTTGATAGAAGAAGGTGTTCAAAAGTTATAAGGAAAAATGTGCATTTATGCTATCTCATGACCCATAGGTGGCGCTGTGCCCGAATTCGGCATGAACCTCAGATCATGGTGTTGATGAAGTGTATCAAGTTTAGTTTCGATTGATCAATGTTTGGCCGAGATACAGCCTCTTAACCGATTTTGGGTCGACCTCGTTATGTTCACAATTGAATAACTTTTGAACAAAGACGAATATCAAAAATCTGTTCAGTCATTTCTGTGCGGCTCGGTCCGAAGATCGTCTGTGGCAAATTTCAGAAAAATCAAACCACTTTTGAAGGAGGAGTAGCGTTTAAACGGAAACACTTAATTAGCTTAATAGCAATTACTGTAATGGGTGGAAACTTAATGTAAGGTATAGAATGTAATCTCCATGAAGAGAGTAATCATGTGTACTAAGTTTATCTGTCTAGACCAAAGGGTTCAGGAGTTATTAAAGTTTCAAAACTGAATTTTTGAACTGGTGGTGGCGCTGTAGAGTTGGTCTTAGAGACCCCAAAGTTGGTCAGATCACTATTGGTGACCATCTCTAGAAGTGTGCCAAATTTCATCATTTTCCCATGTTCCCTTCATAGGGCTAGCATAGTGATCGATTGTTTTTGCTCGAAAATTCTACCAAAAACAATCGCTAATATAGCTGCAAGCAGCGATACCGGGGCCAAGCCCTGAAGGGCTGTAGCCAGAGCAACGAGCGGGACGAAGCAAAACGGCCAAAACGGAACTTCCATCGGATCGACGTTACCCACCCCGGATTCGATCCCACGACCTCTCGGGTTTGGGACGAGTGCCTTAGCTAAGTGCGCCACATTAGTTGACACACTGTTTGCATGGCACAGAAGAGAGGTTAAGGTGTGAGAATTAACTCTCAAAAGCCCGAAGCAGCATTTTAGCCAGATTAGCATGCTACGCTAAAAAATGCTAACGTTGCTCAAAGTTAACCAGATAGCTCAGGAGACCCATTAGAGTCAATAGAAACGTGTTAGCATTTTAGCTAATTAGCATGCTAAGCTAATTAGCATAAATCAACCAGCACAGGCACGGTCAACTTCAGAGCTGTACACGTCGGGAACGGGAGTGAATATCAAAAATCTGTTCAGTCATTTCTGTCAGGCCCGGTCTGAAGTTCATCTGATAAAATTTTGAACAAAATTGAACAAGATTTCAGGGAGGAGTAGCGAAAAAACTGTATTTCAATCCATTCAATATGGCGGACAGACGCCATATTGGAAAATGAAATTGAGACATCATCAGATTCGGCATAACCAAAGGAATCAAATGACATAAAAATAACAAAAATCGATCAACATTTACAGTAGTTATAAGGGGTTTTGCAAGAATCGTTATATCTCTTGAACACTAGGTGGCGCTGTCTTCTAACTTCCGGGGTACCTCCGGCACATGTTGTTGATGATGCCTATCGATTTTTGTGAAGATATGTACAGTAGATCAAAAGATATAGCAATTTATGACAAAATTCAAAATGGCGGACGGGTGGTCCAGGTGGTCTTGACAAAATTGACATCCACAGATTCGGAATGATCTAAAGAATCCATAGACATCAAGAAAATAATTTTCTGATGAATTGTTCAGAAGTTATAAGCAAAAAAGTGCATTTTTGGTATCTCAACACCCATAGGTGGCGCTGTTCCCAAATTTGGCGTGGACCCCCAGATCATGGTGTAGATGAAGTGTACCAAGTTTGGTATCGATTGATCAAAGTTTGGCCGAGATACAGCATCTCAACCGATTTTAGGTCAGCCTCAGTAAGTTCACAGCATCATAACTTTTTTTCACTAGTGAATCAAAAATTCTGTTCAGTCATTTCTGTGCGGCTCAGTCCAAAGAACATCTGAGCCAAATTTCAGAAGAATTGGACCAATTTTGAAGGAGGAGTAGTGTTTAGACTGAATACTGTACTTTTCAAAATGGCCGCTACTGTAATGGGCGGAGTCTTAATGTAAGGTATGGAATGGAATCTCCATGAAGAGACAAAATAGATGTACTAAGTTTTATTTTCATAGAATTAGTGGTTCAAGAGTTATTAACGTTTGAATGTTGAATTTTTGAACTGGTGGTGGCGCTGTAGAGTTGGTCCTAGAGACCCCAAAGTTGGTCAGATCACTAATAATGGTCATCTCTACAAGTGTGCCAAATTTCATCATTTTCCCATGTTCCTTCATAGGGCTGCCATAGACCCCATTGGACGAAGAAGAAGAAGAAGAAGAATAATAATAATAATAATAAAACATACAGATACAATAGGGGCTACAGCCCTCTGGGCTTGGCCCCTAAATATAGCTGCAAGCAGCGATACCGGGGCCAAGCCCTGAAGGGCTGTAGCCAGAGCAACGAGCGGGACGAAGCAAAACGGCCAAAACGGAACTTCCATCGGATCGACATTACCCACCCCGGATTCGATCCCACGACCTCTCGGGTTTGGGACGAGTGCCTTAGCTAAGTGCGCCACATTAGTTGACACACTGTTTGCATGGCACAGAAGAGAGGTTAAGGTGTGAGAATTAACTCTCAAAAGCCCGAAGCAGCATTTTAGCCAGATTAGCATGCTACGCTAAAAAATGCTAACGTTGCTCAAAGTTAACCAGATAGCTCAGGAGACCCATTAGAGTCAATAGAAACGTGTTAGCATTTTAGCTAATTAGCATGCTAAGCTAATTAGCATAAATCAACCAGCACAGGCACGGTCAACTTCAGAGCTGTACACGTCGGGAACGGGAGTGAATATCAAAAATCTGTTCAGTCATTTCTGTCAGGCCCGGTCTGAAGTTCATCTGATAAAATTTTGGACAAAATTGAACAAGATTTCAGGGAGGAGTAGCGAAAAAACTGTATTTCATTCCATTCAATATGGCGGACAGACGCCATATTGGAAAATGGCAAATGAGACATCATCAGATTCGGCATAACCCAAGGAATAAAATGACATAAAAATAACAAAAATCGATCAACATTTACAGTAGTTATAAGGGGTTTTGCAAGAATCGTTATATCTCTTGAACACTAGGTGGCGCTGTCTTCTAACTTCCGGGGTACCTCAGGCACATGTTGTTGATGATGCCTATCGATTTTTGTGAAGATATGTACAGTAGATCAAAAGATATAGCAATTTATGACAAAATTCAAAATGGCGGACGGGTGGTCCAGGTGGTCTCGACAAAATTGACATCCACAGATCCGGAATGATCTAAAGAATCCATAGACATCAAGATAATAATTTTCTGATGAATTGTTCAGAAGTTATAAGCAAAAAAGTGCATTTTTGGTATCTCAACACCCATAGGTGGCGCTATTCCCAAATTTGGCATGGACCCCCAGATCATGGTGTAGATGAAGTGTACCAAGTTTGGTATCGATTGATCAAAGTTTGGCCGAGATACAGCATCTCAACCGATTTTAGGTCAGCCTCAGTAAGTTCACAGCATCATAACTTTTTTTTCAACTAGTGTTCAAAAAATTCTGTTCAGTCATTTCTGTGCGGCTCAGTCCAAAGAACATCTGAGCCAAATTTCAGAAGAATTGGACCAATTTGAAGGAGGAGTAGTGTTTAGACTGAATACTGTACTTTTCAAAATGGCCGCTACTGTAATGGGCGGAGTCTTAATGTAAGGTATGGAATGGAATCTCCATGAAGAGACAAATAGATGTACTAAGTTTTATTTTCATAGAATTAGTGGTTCAAGAGTTATTAAGTTTGAATGTTGAATTTTTGAACTGGTGGTGGCGCTGTAGAGTTGGTCCTAGAGACCCCAAAGTTGGTCAGATCACTAATAATGGTCATCTCTACAAGTGTGCCAAATTTCATCATTTTCCCATGTTTCCTTCATAGGGCTGCCATAGACTCCCATTGGACGAGAAGAAGAAGAAAGAATAATAATAATAGCTGGCCCCTAAATATAGCTGCAAGCAGCGATACCGGGGCCAAGCCCTGAAGGGCTGTAGCCAGAGCAACGAGCGGGACGAAGCAAAACGGCCAAAACGGAACTTCCATCGGATCGACATTACCCACCCGGATTCGATCCCACGACCTCTCGGGTTTGGGACGAGTGCCTTAGCTAAGTGCGCCACATTAGTTGACACACAGTTTGCATGGCACAGAAGAGAGGTTAAGGTGTGAGAATTAACTCTCAAAAGCCCGAAGCAGCATTTTAGCCAGATTAGCATGCTACGCTAAAAAATGCTAACGTTGCTCAAAGTTAACCAGATAGCTCAGGAGACCCATTAGAGTCAATAGAAACGTGTTAGCATTTTAGCTAATTAGCATGCTAAGCTAATTAGCATAAATCAACCAGCACAGGCACGGTCAACTTCAGAGCTGTACACGTCGGGAACGGGAGTGAATATCAAAAATCTGTTCAGTCATTTCTGTCAGGCCCGGTCTGAAGTTCATCTGATAAAATTTTGGACAAAATTGAACAAGATTTCAGGGAGGAGTAGCGAAAAAACTGTATTTCATTCCATTCAATATGGCGGACAGACGCCATATTGGAAAATGAAAATGAGACATCATCAGATTCGGCATAACCCACGGAATAAAATGACATAAAAATATCAAAAATCGATCAAAATTTACAGTAGTTATAAGGGGTTTTGCAAGAATCGTTATATCTCTTGAACACTAGGTGGCGCTGTCTTCTAACTTCCGGGGTACCTCAGGCACATGTTGTTGATGATGCCTATCGATTTTTGTGAAGATATGTACAGTAGATCAAAAGATATAGCAATTTATGACAAAATTCAAAATGGCGGACGGGTGGTCCTGGTGGTCTCGACAAAATTGACATCCACAGATCCGGAATGATCTAAAGAATCCATAGACATCAAGAAATAATTTTCTGATGAATTGTTCAGAAGTTATAAGCAAAAAAGTGCATTTTTGGTATCTCAACACCCATAGGTGGCGCTGTTCCCAAATTTGGCATGGACCCCCAGATCATGGTGTAGATGAAGTGTACCAAGTTTGGTATCGATTGATCAAAGTTTGGCCGAGATACAGCATCTCAACCGATTTTAGGTCAGCCTCATTAAGTTCACAATGAATAACTTTTTTGAACAAAGACGAAATCAAAAATTCTGTTCAGTCATTTCTGTGCGGCTCAGTCCAAAGAACATCTGAGCCAAATTTCAGAAGAATTGGACCAATTTTGAAGGAGGAGTAGTGTTTAGACTGAATACTGTACTTTTCAAAATGGCCGCTACTGTAATGGGCGGAGTCTTAATGTAAGGTATGGAATGGAATCTCCATGAAGAGACAAAATAGATGTACTAAGTTTTATTTTCATAGAATTAGTGGTTCAAGAGTTATTAACGTTTGAATGTTGAATTTTTGAACTGGTGGTGGCGCTGTAGAGTTGGTCCTAGAGACCCCAAAGTTGGTCAGATCACTAATAATGGTCATCTCTACAAGTGTGCCAAATTTCATCATTTTCCCATGTTCCCTTCATAGGGCTGCCATAGACTCCCATTGGACGAGAAGAAGAAGAAGAAGAAGAATAATAATAATAATAAAACATACAGATACAATAGGGGCTACAGCCCTCTGGGCTTGGCCCCTAAATATAGCTGCAAGCAGCGATACCGGGGCCAAGCCCTGAAGGGCTGTAGCCAGAGCAACGAGCGGGACGAAGCAAAACGGCCAAAACGGAACTTCCATCGGATCGACTTGACCCACCCCGGATTCGATCCCACGACCTCTCGGGTTTGGGACGAGTGCCTTAGCTAAGTGCGCCACATTAGTTGACACACTGTTTGCATGGCACAGAAGAGAGGTTAAGGTGTGAGAATTAACTCTCAAAAGCCCGAAGCAGCATTTTAGCCAGATTAGCATGCTACGCTAAAAAATGCTAACGTTGCTCAAAGTTAACCAGATAGCTCAGGAGACCCATTAGAGTCAATAGAAACGTGTTAGCATTTTAGCTAATTAGCATGCTAAGCTAATTAGCATAAATCAACCAGCACAGGCACGGTCAACTTCAGAGCTGTACACGTCGGGAACGGGAGTGAATATCAAAAATCTGTTCAGTCATTTCTGTCAGGCCCGGTCTGAAGTTCATCTGATAAAATTTTGGACAAAATTGAACAAGATTTCAGGGAGGAGTAGCGAAAAAACTGTATTTCATTCCATTCAATATGGCGGACAGACGCCATATTGGAAAATGAAAATTGAGACATCATCAGATTCGGCATAACCAAAGGAATCAAATGACATAAAAATAACAAAAATCGATCAACATTTACAGTAGTTATAAGGGGTTTTGCAAGAATCGTTATATCTCTTGAACACTAGGTGGCGCTGTCTTCTAACTTCCGGGGTACCTCCGGCACATGGTGTTGATGATGCCTATCGATTTTTGTGAAGATATGTACAGTAGATCAAAAGATATAGCAATTTTATGACAAAATTCAAAATGGCGGACGGGTGGTCCAGGTGGTCTTGACAAAATTGACATCCACAGATTCGGAATGATCTAAAGAATCCATAGACATCAAGAAAATAATTTTCTGATGAATTGTTCAGAAGTTATAAGCAAAAAAGTGCATTTTTGGTATCTCAACACCCATAGGTGGCGCTGTTCCCAAATTTGGCGTGGACCCCCAGATCATGGTGTAGATGAAGTGTACCAAGTTTGGTATCGATTGATCAAAGTTTGGCCGAGATACAGCATCTCAACCGATTTTAGGTCAGCCTCAGTAAGTTCACAGCATCATAACTTTTTTTTAACTAAGCGTTCAAAAAATTCTGTTCAGTCATTTCTGTGCGGCTCAGTCCAAAGAACATCTGAGCCAAATTTCAGAAGAATTGGACCAATTTTGAAGGAGGAGTAGTGTTTAGACTGAATACTGTACTTTTCAAAATGGCCGCTACTGTAATGGGCGGAGTCTTAATGTAAGGTATGGAATGGAATCTCCATGAAGAGACAAAATAGATGTACTAAGTTTGATTTTCATAGAATTAGTGGTTCAAGAGTTATTAATGTTTGAATGTTGAATTTTGAACTGGTGGTGGCGCTGTAGAGTTGGTCCTAGAGACCCCAAAGTTGGTCAGATCACTAATAATGGTCATCTCTACAAGTGTGCCAAATTTCATCATTTTCCCATGTTCCCTTCATAGGGCTGCCATAGACCCCCATTGGCCAAGAAGAAGAAGAAGAAGAAATAATAATAATAAACTACAGATACATAGGGCTACAGCCTTGGGCTTGGCCCCTAAATATAGCTGCAAGCAGCGATACCGGGGCCAAGCCCTGAAGGGCTGTAGCCAGAGCAACGAGCGGGACGAAGCAAAACGGCCAAAACGGAACTTCCATCGGATCGACGTTACCCACCCCGGATTCGATCCCACGACCTCTCGGGTTTGGGACGAGTGCCTTAGCTAAGTGCGCCACATTAGTTGACACACTGTTTGCATGGCACAGAAGAGAGGTTAAGGTGTGAGAATTAACTCTCAAAAGCCCGAAGCAGCATTTTAGCCAGATTAGCATGCTACGCTAAAAAATGCTAACGTTGCTCAAAGTTAACCAGATAGCTCAGGAGACCCATTAGAGTCAATAGAAACGTGTTAGCATTTTAGCTAATTAGCATGCTAAGCTAATTAGCATAAATCAACAAGCACAGGCACGGTCAACTTCAGAGCTGTACACGTCGGGAACGGGAGTGAATATCAAAAATCTGTTCAGTCATTTCTGTCAGGCCCGGTCTGAAGTTCATCTGATAAAATTTTGAACAAAATTGAACAAGATTTCAGGGAGGAGTAGCGAAAAAACTGTATTTCATTCCATTCAATATGGCGGACAGACGCCATATTGGAAAATGGCAAATGAGACATCATCTGATTTGGCATAACCCACGGAATCAAATGACATAAAAATATCAAAAATCGATCAAATTTACAGTAGTTATAAGGGGTTTTGCAAGAATCGTTATATCTCTTGAACACTAGGTGGCGCTGTCTTCCAACTTCCGGGGTACCTCCAGCACATGGTGTTGATGATGCCTATCGATTTTTGTGAAGATATGTACAGTAGATCAAAAGATATAGCAATTTATGACAAATTTCAAAATGGCGGACGGGTGGTCCAGGTGGTCTTGACAAAATTGACATCCACAGATTCGGAATGATCTAAAGAATCCATAGACATCAAGATAATAATTTTCTGATGAATTGTTCAGAAGTTATAAGCAAAAAAGTGCATTTTTGGTATCTCAACACCCATAGGTGGCGCTGTTCCCAAATTTGGCATGGACCCCCAGATCATGGTGTAGATGAAGTGTACCAAGTTTGGTATCGATTGATCAAAGTTTGGCCGAGATACAGCATCTCAACCGATTTGAGGTCAACCTCAGTAAGTTCACAGCATCATAACTTTTTTTCACAAGTGATTCAAAAATTCTGTTCAGTCATTTCTGTGCGGCTCAGTCCAAAGAACATCTGAGCCAAATTTCAGAAGAATTGGACCAATTTTGAAGGAGGAGTAGTGTTTAGACTGAATACTGTACTTTTCAAAATGGCCGCTACTGTAATGGGCGGAGTCTTAATGTAAGGTATGGAATGGAATCTCCATGAAGAGACAAATCAGATGTACTAAGTTTTATTTTCATAGAATTAGTGGTTCAAGAGTTATTAATGTTTGAATGTTGAATTTTTGAACTGGTGGTGGCGCTGTAGAGTTGGTCCTAGAGACCCCAAAGTTGGTCAGATCACTAATAATGGTCATCTCTACAAGTGTGCCAAATTTCATCATTTTCCCATGTTCCCTTCATAGGGCTGCCATAGACCCCCATTGGCCAAGAAGAAGAAAGAAGAAGAATAATAATAATAATAAAACATACAGATACAATAGGGGCTACAGCCCTCTGGGCTTGGCCCCTAATAAAAAACGTACAGATACAATAGGGGCTACAGCCCTCTGGGCTTGGCCCCTAAATATAGCTGCAAGCAGCGATACCGGGGCCAAGCCCTGAAGGGCTGTAGCCAGAGCAACGAGCGGGACGAAGCAAAACGGCCAAAACGGAACTTCCATCGGACCGACGTTACCCACCCCGGATTCGATCCCACGACCTCTCGGGTTCGGGACCAGTGCCTTAGCTAAGTGCGCCACATTAGTTGACACACAGTTTGCATGGCACAGAAGAGAGGTTAAGGTGTGAGAATGAGGTCACTGAAGAAAGTTGCTTAGCAATTTAAGCAGCATAATATGGAAAGTTAAGTAAATTGTAATTCAGACTTCTGAGATATGTCCAGAACATGGTTTTAATAATCCCTACCGATTATAGTAGAAATCTTTCCATGGGTTGAAAAGATATAGAAACTTAGGACACAATTCTTAATGTCAGGCAGTTAGTTTAGTTAATCCTGGCAAAATTTACATCCATGGATTCGGCATGTTTCGAGGAATAGACAGACAACAAGATCATGATTTTCCAACTAATTGTTCAAAAGTTATAAGCAGAAATGTGAATTTTTGGTATCTCACGACCCATAGGTGGCACTGTTCCCAACTTTGGGATATATTCTCAGTTCATAGTGTTGATGAAGTGTAGCGAGTTTTGTGGCGATTGATCAAAGTACGGCCGAGATACAGCTTCTCGAACAATTTCGATTCAACACTGTTAACTTCAGAGCATCATAACTCTTTTTTTGACCAGTAGGTCGAAAAATTCTGTTCAGTCATTTCCGTGCGGCTCGGTCCAAAGATCGTCTGAGGAATTTTGAGAAGAATTGGGCCACATTTGAAGGAGGAGTAGCGAAAAAACGGAATACTGTACTTTTCATTAATGCGGGTTACTGTAATGGCAGGAATTTTAATGTAAACTATTCAATGTGATCAGCGTGAAGAGAGGAATCAGGTGTACTAAGTTTTATCTTGATAGAAGAAGGTGTTCAAAAGTTATAAGGAAAAATGTGCATTTATGCTATCTCATGACCCATAGGTGGCGCTGTACCCGAATTCGGCATGAACCCTCAGATCATGGTGTTGATGAAGTGTATCAAGTTTAGTTTCGATTGATCAATGTTTGGCCGAGGTACAGCCTCTTAACCAATTTTGGGTCGACCTCGTTATGTTCACAATTGAATAACTTTTGAACAAAGACGAATATCAAAAATCTGTTCAGTCATTTCTGTGCGGCTCGGTCCGAAGATCGTCTGTGGCAAATTTCAGAAAAATCAAACCACTTTTGAAGGAGGAGTAGCGTTTAAACGGAAACACTTAATTAGCTTAATAGCAATTACTGTAATGGGTGGAAACTTAATGTAAGGTATAGAATGTAATCTCCATGAAGAGAGTAATCATGTGTACTAAGTTTATCTGTCTAGAACAAAGGGTTCAGGAGTTATTAAAGTTTCAAAACTGAATTTTTGAACTGGTGGTGGCGCTGTAGAGTTGGTCTTAGAGACCCCAAAGTTGGTCAGATCACTATTGGTGACCATCTCTAGAAGTGTGCCAAATTTCATCATTTTCCCATGTTCCCTTCATAGGGCTAGCATAGTGATCGATTGTTTTTGCTCGAAAATTCTACCAAAAACAATCGCTAATATAGCTGCAAGCAGCGATACCGGGGCCAAGCCCTGAAGGGCTGTAGCCAGAGCAACGAGCGGGACGAAGCAAAACGGCCAAAACGGAACTTCCATCGGATCGACGTTACCCACCCCGGATTCGATCCCACGACCTCTGGGGCTCGGACCGGTGCCTTAGCTAAGTGCGCCACATTAGTTGACACACAGTTTGCATGGCACAGAAGAGAGGTTAAGGTGTGAGGATGAGTTCACTAAAGAAAGTTGCCTAGCATTTAAGGTAAGTTTAGTCAATCCTGGCAAAATTTACA
>NW_020529164.1:0-10774 GCF_003368295.1 Carassius auratus
TTTTAGTCAATCCTGGCAAAATTTACATCCATAGATTCGGCATGACCGAGGAATAGAAAGACAACAAGATCATGATTTTCCAACTAATTGTTCAAAAGCTATAAGCAGAAATGTGAATTTTTGGTATCTCACGACCCATAGGTGGCGCTGTTCCCAACTTTGGGATATATTCTCAGTTCATAGTGTTGATGAAGTGTAGCGAGTTTTGTGGCGATTGATCAAAGTACGGCCGAGATATAGCTTCTCAACATTTCGATTCAACACTGTTAACTTCAGAGCATCATAACTCTTTTTTGACCAGTAGGTCGAAAAATTCTGTTCAGTCATTTCTGTGCGGCTCGGTCCAAAGATCGTCTGAGGAAATTTTGAGAAGAATTGGGCCACATTTGAAGGAGGAGTAGCGAAAAAACGGAATACTGTACTTTTCATAATGGGGTTACTGTAATGGCAGGAATTTTAATGTAAACTATTCAATGTGATCAGCGTGAAGAGAGGAATCAGGTGTACTAAGTTTTATCTTGATAGAAGAAGGTGTTCAAAAGTTATAAGGAAAAATGTGCATTTTATGTATCTCATGACCCATAGGTGGCGCTGTGCCCGAATTCGGCATGAAACCCTCAGATCATGGTGTTGATGAAGTGTATCAAGTTTAGTTTCGATTGATCAATGTTTGGCCGAGATACAGCCTCTTAACCGATTTTGGGTCGACCTCGTTATGTTCACAATTGAATAACTTTTGAACAAAGACGAATATCAAAAATCTGTTCAGTCATTTCTGTGCGGCTCGGTCCGAAGATCGTCTGTGGCAAATTTCAGAAAAATCAAACCACTTTTGAAGGAGGAGTAGCGTTTAAACGGAAACACTTAATTAGCTTAATAGCAATTACTGTAATGGGTGGAAACTTAATGTAAGGTATAGAATGTAATCTCCATGAAGAGAGTAATCATGTGTACTAAGTTTTATCTGTCAGAACAAAGGGTTCAGGAGTTATTAAAGTTTAAAACTGAATTTTTGAACTGGTGGTGGCGCTGTAGAGTTGGTCTTAGAGACCCCAAAGTTGGTCAGATCACTATTGGTGACCATCTCTAGAAGTGTGCCAAATTTCATCATTTTCCCATGTTCCCTTCATAGGGCTAGCATAGTGATCGATTGTTTTTGCTCGAAAATTCTACCAAAAACAATCGCTAATATAGCTGCAAGCAGCGATACCGGGGCCAAGCCCTGAAGGGCTGTAGCCAGAGCAACGAGCGGGACGAAGCAAAACGGCCAAAACGGAACTTCCATCGGATCGACGTTACCCACCCCGGATTCGATCCCACGACCTCTCGGGTTCGGGACGAGTGCCTTAGCTAAGTGCGCCACATTAGTTGACACACAGTTTGCATGGCACAGAAGAGAGGTTAAGGTGTGAGGATGAGGTCACTAAAGAAAGTTGCCTAGCATTTTAAGGTAGTTTAGTCAATCCTGACAAAATTTACATCCATAGATTCGGCATGACCCAACGGAATAGAAGACACCAAGGATCATGATTTTCCAACTAATTGTTCAGAAAAGTTATAAGCAGAAATGTGAATTTTTGGGATCTCACGACCCATAGGTGGCGCTGTTTCCAAACTTTGGGATATATTCTCAGTTCATAGGTGGTTGATGAAGTGTAGGCAAGTTCTGGTGGCGATTGATCAAAGCAACGGGCCGAAGAGAATAGCCTCTCATACAATTGCGATTCAACACTTTTAACTTCAGAGCATCATAACTCTTTTTGACCAGTAGGTCGAAAAATTCTGTTCAGTCCATTTCTGTGCGGCCGGTCCAAAGATCGTCTGAGGAATTTGAGAAGAATTGGGGCACATTTGAAGGAGGAGGAGCGAAAAAAACGGAATACTGTACTTTTCATTAATTGCGGGTTACTGTAAATGGCAGGAATTTTTAATAAAACTATTCAATCGTGAACAGCGTGGAAGAGAGGAATTCAGGTGTACTAAGTTTAAATCTGATTGAAGAAGGGTGTTCAAAAGTTATAAGGAAAAATGTGCATTTATGCTATCTCATGACCCGTAGGTGGCGCTGTGCCCGAATTCGGCATGAACCCTCAGATCATGGTGTAGATGAAGTGTATCAAGTTGGGTTTCGATTGATCAATGTTTGGCCGGGATACAGCCTCTTAACCGATTTTGGGTCGACCTCGTTATGTTCACAATTGAATAACTTTTGAACAAAGACGAATATCAAAAATCTGTTCAGTCATTTCTGTGCGGCTCGGTCCGAAGATCGTCTGTGGCAAATTTCAGAAAAATTCAAACCACTTTTGAAGGAGGAGTAGCGTTTAAACGGAAACACTTGATTAGCTTAATAGCAATTACTGTAATGGGTGGAGTCTTAATGTAAGGTATAGAGTGTAATCTCCATGAAGAGGGAAATCATGTGTACTAAGTGTGATCTGGCTAGAACAAACGGTTCAGGAGATATTAAAGTTTCAAAATTGAATTTTTGAACTGGTGGTGGCGCTGTAGAGTTGGTCCTATAGATCCCAAATTGGTCAGATCACTATTGGTGACCATCTCTAGAAGTGTGCCAAATTTCATCATTTTCCCATGTTCCCTTCATAGGGCTAGCATAGTGATCGATTGTTTTTGCTCGAAAATTCTACCAAAAACAATCGCTAATATAGCTGCAAGCAGCGATACCGGGGCCAAGCCCTGAAGGGCTGTAGCCAGAGCAACGAGCGGGACGAAGCAAAACGGCCAAAACGGAACTTCCATCGGATCGACTTTACCCACCCCGGATTCGATCCCACGACCTCTCGGGTTTGCGACGAGTGCCTTAGCGAAGTGCGCCACATTAGTTGACACACTGTTTGCATGGCACAGAAGAGAGGTTAAGGTGTGAGAATTAACTCTCAAAAGCCCGAAGCAGCATTTTAGCCAGATTAGCATGCTACGCTAAAAAATGCTAACGTTGCTCAAAGTTAACCAGATAGCTCAGGAGACCCATTAGAGTCAATAGAAACGTGTTAGCATTTTAGCTAATTAGCATGCTAAGCTAATTAGCATAAATCAACCAGCACAGGCACGGTCAACTTCAGAGCTGTACACGTCGGGAACGGGAGTGAATATCAAAAATCTGTTCAGTCATTTCTGTCAGGCCCGGTCAGAAGTTCATCTGATAAAATTTTGAACAAAATTGAACAAGATTTCAGGGAGGAGTAGCGAAAAAAACTGTATTTAAATACATTCAATATGGCGGACAGACGCCATATTGGAAAATGGCAAAGGAGACATCATCTGATTCGGCATAACCCACGGAATCAAATGACATAAAAATATCAAAAATCGATCAACATTTACAGTAGTTATAAGGGGTTTTGCAAGAATCGTTATATCTCTTGAACACTAGGTGGCGCTGTCTTCTAACTTCCGGGGTACCTCAAGCACATGTTGTTGATGATGCCTATCGATTTTTGTGAAGATATGTACAATAGATCAAAAGATATAGCAATTTATGACAAAATTCAAAATGGCGGACAGGTGGTCCAGGTGGTCTCGACAAAATTGACATCCACAGATCCGGAATGATCTAAAGAATCCATAGACATCAAGAAATAATTTTCTGATGAATTGTTCAGAAGTTATAAGCAAAAAAGTGCATTTTTGGTATCTCAACACCCATAGGTGGCGCTGTTCCCAAATTTGGCGTGGACCCCCAGATCATGGTGTAGATGAAGTGTACCAAGTTTGGTATCGATTGATCAAAGTTTGGCCGAGATACAGCATCTCAACCGATTTGAGGTCAACCTGAGTAAGTTCACAGCATCATAACTTTTTTTTCACTAGTGTTCAAAAAATTCTGTTCAGTCATTTCTGTGCGGCTCAGTCCAAAGAACATCTGAGCCAAATTTCAGAAGAATTGGACCAATTTTGAAGGAGGAGTAGTGTTTAGACTGAATACTGTACTTTTCAAAATGGCCGCCACTGTAATGGGCGGAGTCTTAATGTAAGGTATGGAATAGAATCTCCATGAAGAGATTGATCATATGTACTAAGTTTTATTTTCATAGAATTAGTGGTTCAAGAGTTATTAATGTGTGAATGTTGAATTTTTGAACTGGTGGTGGCGCTGTAGAGTTGGTCCTAGAGACCCCAAAGTTGGTCAGATCACTAATAATGGTCATCTCTACAAGTGTGCCAAATTTCATAATTTTCCCATGTTCCCTTCATAGGGCTGCCATAGACTCCCATTGGACGAGAAGAAGAAGAAGAAGAAGAAGAATAATAATAATAATAAAACATACAGATACAATAGGGGCTACAGCCCTTTGGGCTTGGCCCCTAAATATAGCTGCAAGCAGCGATACCGGGGCCAAGCCCTGAAGGGCTGTAGCCAGAGCAACGAGCGGGACGAAGCAAAACGGCCAAAACGGAACTTCCATCGGATCGACTTTACCCACCCCGGATTCGATCCCACGACCTCTCGGGTTTGCGACGAGTGCCTTAGCGAAGTGCGCCACATTAGTTGACACACTGTTTGCATGGCACAGAAGAGAGGTTAAGGTGTGAGAATTAACTCTCAAAAGCCCGAAGCAGCATTTTAGCCAGATTAGCATGCTACGCTAAAAAATGCTAACGTTGCTCAAAGTTAACCAGATAGCTCAGGAGACCCATTAGAGTCAATAGAAACGTGTTAGCATTTTAGCTAATTAGCATGCTAAGCTAATTAGCATAAATCAACCAGCACAGGCACGGTCAACTTCAGAGCTGTACACGTCGGGAACGGGAGTGAATATCAAAAATCTGTTCAGTCATTTCTGTCAGGGCCCGGTCAGAAGTTCATCTGATAAAATTTTGAACAAAATTGAACAAGATTTCAGGGAGGAGTAGCGAAAAAACTGTATTTAAATACATTCAATATGGCGGACAGACGCCATATTGGAAAATGGCAAAGGAGACATCATCTGATTCGGCATAACCCACGGAATCAAATGACATAAAAATATCAAAAATCGATCAACATTTACAGTAGTTATAAGGGGTTTTGCAAGAATCGTTATATCTCTTGAACACTAGGTGGCGCTGTCTTCTAACTTCCGGGGTACCTCAAGCACATGTTGTTGATGATGCCTATCGATTTTTGTGAAGATATGTACAATAGATCAAAAGATATAGCAATTTATGACAAAATTCAAAATGGCGGACAGGTGGTCCAGGTGGTCTCGACAAAATTGACATCCACAGATCCGGAATGATCTAAAGAATCCATAGACATCAAGAAAATAATTTTCTGATGAATTGTTCAGAAGTTATAAGCAAAAAAGTGCATTTTTGGTATCTCAACACCCATAGGTGGCGCTGTTCCCAAATTTGGCGTGGACCCCCAGATCATGGTGTAGATGAAGTGTACCAAGTTTGGTATCGATTGATCAAAGTTTGGCCGAGATACAGCATCTCAACCGATTTGAGGTCAACCTGAGTAAGTTCACAGCATCATAACTTTTTTTTTCACTAGTGTTCAAAAAATTCTGTTCAGTCATTTCTGTGCGGCTCAGTCCAAAGAACATCTGAGCCAAATTTCAGAAGAATTGGACCAATTTTGAAGGAGGAGTAGTGTTTAGACTGAATACTGTACTTTTCAAAATGGCCGCCACTGTAATGGGCGGAGTCTTAATGTAAGGTATGGAAATAGAATCTCCATGAAGAGATTGATCATATGTACTAAGTTTTATTTTCATAGAATTAGTGGTTCAAGAGTTATTAATGTGTGAAATGTTGAATTTTTGAACTGGTGGTGGCGCTGTAGAGTTGGTCCTAGAGACCCCAAAGTTGGTCAGATCACTAATAATGGTCATCTCTACAAGTGTGCCAAATTTCATAATTTTCCCATGTTCCCTTCATAGGGCTGCCATAGACTCCCATTGGACGAGAAGAAGAAGAAGAAGAAGAAGAATAATAATAATAATAAAACATACAGATACAATAGGGGCTACAGCCCTTTGGGCTTGGCCCCTAATTAAAGCTGCAAGCAGCCTTTCTGGGGCCAAGCCCTTATTGCTCTTTGGCTTTTAAGGGTTTTTCAAGCAACTTTTTCAGCACTTTACCAGAACAGATAGATTCAGAATTACAGATAAGGTGAAATCAGAAGGTCTGATGAGAACGAACACAGAATGAAGTTACAAAAACACACTTATTTTTGATCCCATTTTAAGAAACTTTAGTACAGCTCTTACCCATGTAATAAAGGATTTAAAATGACAACTTTATACCCAATTTTAAACTTTTCCCATACAGGTTTCGAACCCACAACCTCAACAGGTCAGAACCAACGCCTTAGCTAAGTGTGCCACATTAGTTGACACACAATTTACACGGCACAGAAGAGAAGTTAAGGTGTGAGAATGATCTCTCTCACAAGCCCGAAGTAGCATTTTAGACAGATTAGCATGCTACGCTAAAAAATGCTAACATTGTCAAAGTTAACCAGATTGCTCAAGAAACCCATTAGAGTGAATAGAAAAGTTTTAGCATTTTAGCTAATTAGCATGCTAAGCTAATTAGCATAAATCAACAAGCACAGGCACGGTCAACTTTGGGGCCGTACATCTCTGGAACGGGAGTGAATATCAAAAATCTGTTAAGTCATTTCTGTCAGGCCCGGTCTGAAGTTCATCTGATAAAACTTTGAACAAAATTGAAACAAGATTTCAGGGAGGAGTTGCGAAAAAAACTGTATTTATTTCCTTTCAATATGGCGGACAGATGCCATGTTGGAAAATGACAATTGAGACATCCTCAGAATCGGCATAACCAAAGGAATAAAATGACATAAAAATAACAAAAATTTATCAACATTTACAGTAGTTATAAGGGGTTTTGCAAGAATCGTTATATCTCTTGAACACTAGGTGGCGCTGTCTTCCAACTTCCGGGGTACCTCCAGCATATGGTGTTGATGATGCCTATCAATTGTTGTGAAGATTTGTACAGTAGTTCAAAAAGTTATAGCAATTTTTGACAAATTTCAAAATGGCGGACGGGTGGTCCAGGTGGTCTTGACAAAATTGACCTCCACAGATTCGAAATGATCTACAGAAACCATAGACATCAAGATCATAATTTTCTGATGAATTGTTCAGAAGTTATAAGCCAAAAAGTGCATTTTTGGTATCTCAACACCCATAGGTGGCGCTGTTCCCAAATTTGGCATGGACCCCAGATTATGGTGTAGATGAAGTGTACCAAGTTTGGTTCGATTGATCAAAGTTTGGCTGAGATACAGCATCTCAAACCGATTTGAGGTCAACCTCAGTAAGTTCACAGCATCATAACTTTTTTTTCATTAGTGTTCAAAAAATTCTGTTAAGTCAATTCTGTGCAGCTCAGTCCAAAGATTTTATGTGCCAAATTTCAGAAGAATTGGACCAATTTTGAAGGAGGAGTATTGTTTAGACTGATTACTGTACTTTTCAAAATGGCTGCTACTGTAATGGGCGGAGTCTTAATGTAAGGTGTGGAATGGAATCTCCATAAAGAGACAAAATAGATGTACTAAGTTTTATTTTAATAGAATTAGTGGTTCAACAGTTATTAACGTTTGAATGTTGAATTTTTGGACTGCTGGTGGCGCTATAGAGTTTGGCCTAGAGACCCCAAAGTTGGTCAGATCACTTATAATGACCGGTTATACAAGTGTGCCAAATTTCATCATTTTCCCATGTTTCCTTCATAGGGCTGCCATAGACTCCCATTAGACGAGAAGAAGAAGAAGAAGAAGAAGAAGAATAATAATAATAATAATAATAATAAAACATACAGATACAATAGGGGCTACAGCCCTCTGGGCTTTGGCCCCTAAATATAGCTGCAAGCAGCGGATACCGGGGCCAAGCCCTGAAGGGCTGTAGCCAGAGCAACGAGCGGGACGAAGCAAAACGGCCAAAACGGAACTTCCATCGGATCGACATTACCCCACCCCGGATTCGATCCCACGACCTCTCGGGTTCGGGACGAGTGCCTTAGCTAAGTGCGCCACATTAGTTGACACACTGTTTGCATGGCACAGAAGAGAGGTTAAGGTGTGAGAATTAACTCTCAAAAGCCCGAAGCAGCATTTTAGCCAGATTAGCATGCTACGCTAAAAAATGTTAACGTTGCTCAAAGTTAACCAGATAGCTCAGGAGACCCATTAGAGTCAATAGAAACGTGTTAGCTTTTAGCTAATTAGGCATGCTAAGCTAACTAGCATAAATCAACCAGCAAAGGCACGGTCAACTTCGGAGCTGTACATATCGAGAACGGGAGTGAATATCAAAAATCTGTTCAGTCATTTCTGTCAGGCCCGGTCTGAAGTTCATCTGATAAAATTTTGAACAAATTGAACAAGATTTCAGGGAGAGTAGCGAAAAAACTGTATTTAAATCCATTCAATATGGCGGACAGACGCCATATTGGAAAATGGCAAATGAGACATCATCTGATTTGGCATAACCACGGAATCAAATGACATAAAAATATCAAAAATCGATCAACATTTACAGTAGTTATAAGGGGTTTTGCAAGAATCGTTATATCTCTTGAACACTAGGTGGCGCTGTCTTCTAACTTCCGGGGTACCTCAGGCACATGTTGTTGATGATGCCTATCGATTTTTGTGAAGATATGTACAATAGATCAAAAGATATAGCAATTTATGACAAATTCAAAATGGCGGACGGGTGGTCCTGGTGGTCTCGACAAAATTGACATCCACAGATCCGTAATGATCTAAAGAATCCATAGACATCAAGAATATAATTTTCTGATGAATTGTTCAGAAGTTATAAGCAAAAAAGTGCATTTTTGGTATCTCAACACCCATAGGTGGCGCTGTTCCCAAATTTGGCGTGGACCCCAGATCATGGTGTAGATGACGTGTACCAAGTTTGGTATCGATTGATCAAAGTTTGGCCCAAGATACAGCATCTCAACGATTTCAGGTCAGCCTCATTAAGTTCACAATTGAATAACTTTTGAACAAAGACGAAAATCAAAAAATCTGTTCAGTCATTTCTGTGCGGCTCAGTCCAAAAGAACATCTGAGCCAAATTTCAGAAGATTGGACCAATTTTGAAGGAGGAGTAGTGGTTTAGACTGAATACTGTACTTTTCAAAATGGCCGCTACTGTAATGGGCGGAGTCTTAATGTAAGTGTGGAATGGAATCTCCATGAAGAGACAAACAGATGTACTAAGTTTTATTTTCATAGAATTAGTGGTTCAAGAGTTATTAACGTTTGAATGTTGAATTTTTGAACTGGTGGTGGCGCTGTAGAGTTGGTCCTAGAGACCCCAAAGTTGGTCAGATCACTAATAATGGTCATCTCTAGAAGTGTGCCAAATTTCATCATTTTCCCATGTTTCCCTTCATAGGGCTTGCCATAGACCCAATGGGACGAAAAGCAGAATAATAATAAATATAGCTGCAAGCAGCGATACCGGGGCCAAGCCCTGAAGGGCTGTAGCCAGAGCAACGAGCGGGACGAAGCAAAACGGCCAAAACGGAACTTCCATCGGATCTACGTGACCCACCCCGGATTCGATCCCACGACCTCTCGGGTTTGGGACGAGTGCCTTAGCTAAGTGGCGCCACATTAGTTGACACACAGTTTGCATGGCACAGAAGAGAGGTTAAGGTGTGAGAATGAACTCTCAAAAGCCGAAGCAGCATTTTAGCCAGATTAGCATGCTACGCTAAAAAAATGCTAACGTTGCTCAAAGTTAACCAGATAGCTCAGGAGACCCATTAGAGTCAATAGAAACGTGTTAGCATTTTAGCTAATTAGCATGCTAAAGCTAACTAGCATAAATCAACAAGCACAGGCACGGTCAAGTTCAGAGCCTGTACACGTCGGGAACGGGAGTGAATATCAAAAATCTGTTCAGTCATTTCTGTCAGGCCCGGTCTGAAGTTCATCTGATAAATTTTGAACAAAATTGAACAAGATTTCAGGGAGAGTAGCGAAAAAACTGTATTTCAATCCATTCAATATGGCGGACAGAACGCCATATTGGAAAATGAAAATTGAGACATCATCAGATTCGGCATAACCAAAGGAATCAAATGACATAAAATAACAAAAATCGATCAACATTTACAGTAGTTATAAGGGGTTTTGCAAGAATCGTTATATCTCTTGAACACTAGGTGGCGCTGTCTTCTAACTTCCGGGGTACCTCCGGCACATGTTGTTGATGATGCCTATCGATTTTTGTGAAGATATGTACAGTAGATCAAAAGATATAGCAATTTTTGACAAAATTCAAAATGGCGGACGGGTGGTCCAGGTGGTCTTGACAAATTGACATCCACAGATTCGGAATGATCTAAAGAATCCATAGACATCAAGAAAATAATTTTCTCTGATGAATTGTTCAGAAGTTATAAGCAAAAAAGTGCATTTTTGGTATCTCAACACCCATAGGTGGCGCTGTTCCCAAATTTGGCATGGACCCCAGATCATGGTGTAGATGAAGTGTACCAAGTTTGGTATCGATTGATCAAAGTTTGGCCGAGATACAGCATCTCAACCGATTTTAGGTCAACCTCAGTTAAGTTCACAAATTTGAATAACTTTTGAAACAAAGTGCGAAAATCAATCTGTTCAGCTCATTTCTGTGCGGCTCAGTCCAAAGAATACATCTGAGACAAATTTCAGAAGATTGGACCAATTTTGAAGGAGGAGTAGTGTTAGAGAGACTGAATACTGTACTTTTCAAAATGGCCGCTACTGTAATGGGTGGAGTCTTAA
>NW_020529165.1:0-2500 GCF_003368295.1 Carassius auratus
TATATACTAAGTGAAAATTTCCAAAAAGCTTAAAGCACCTGGTATTCCTAGGCAGTCTCTCATCAAAGTACTACCAGACCTAAACCTGCTAAGATTCAGAAATCCGGGCATTGACCTCTATTTTTTGGCAAAATTATTATAAACTAAGTGAAAAATGTCAAAAAGCTTACAGTACCTGGTATTCCCAGGCGGTCTCCCATCCAAATACTAACCAGCCCAAACCTGCTTAGCTTCCTGAGATCAGACGAGATCGGGCATAGCCAGGTTGGTATGGCGGTAAGCGAAGTCTGCTGCAACAGAGGGCTATTATAAAGAGCAGCAATCTTATCGCCAGTACACTTTATAAGTTAGGAAAGAAAGCCCAAAAGCTTAAAGCACCTGGTATTCCTAGAAAGTCTCTCATCAAAGTACTAACCAGACCTAAACCTGCTAAGATTCAGAGATCGGGCATTGACTCTTTTTTTTTTTTTTTTTTTTTTTTTTTTATTAATGAAAAGATTATTACATAATTCGTTGAAATTTTCCAAAAAGATTAAAGCACCTTGGTATTAACAGGCAGTCTCCCATCCATGTACTAACCAGCCCAAACCTGCTAAGATTCAGAGATCCGGCATTGACTCTATTTTTTGGCAAAATTATTATATACTAAGTGAAAAATTTCCAAAAAGCTTACAGCACCTGGTATTCCCAGGCGTCTCCATCCAAGTACTAACCAGGCCCAAACCTGCTTAGCTTCCGAGATCAGACGAGATCGGGCATAGCCAGGTTGGTATGGCCGTAAGCGAAGTCTGCTGCAATGAGAGGGCTATTTAAGACCAGCCAATCTTATCGCCAGTACATTATATAAGTAGGAAAGAAAACCCAAAAGCTTAAAGCACCTGGTATTCCTAGGCAAGTCTCTCATCAAAGTACTAACCAGACCTAAACCTGCTAAGATTCAGAAATCGGGCATTGACTCTATTTTTTGGCAAAAATTATTATAAACTAAGTGAAAAATTTCCAAAAAGCTTTACAGCACCTGGTATTCCCAGGCGGTCTCCCATCCAAGTACTAACCAGGCCCAAACCTGCTTAGCTTCCGAGATCAGACGAGATCGGGCATAGCCAGGTTGGTATGGCCGTAAGCGAAGTCTGTTGCAAAGATAGGGCTATTTAAAGACCAGCCAATCTTATCGCCAGTACATTATATAAGTAGGAAAGAAAACCCAAAAGCTTAAAGCACCTGGTATTCCTAGGCAGTCTCTCATCAAAGTACTAACCAGACCTAAACCTGCTAAGATTCAGAGATCGGGCATTGACTCTTTTTTTTTTTTTTTTTTTTAATGAAAGATTATTATATAATTCGTGAAATTTTCCAAAAAGATTAAAGCACCTGGTATTCCCAGGCAGTCTCCCATCCATGTACTAACCACGCCCAAAGCTGCAAATATTCAGAGATCGGGCATTGACTCTATTTTTTGGCAAAATTATTAATATACTAAGTGAAAAATGTCCAAAAAGCTTACAGCACCTGGTATTAACAGGCAGTCTCCCATCCATGTACTAACCAGGCCCAAACCTGCTAAGATTCAGAGATCCGGCATTGACTCTATTTTTTGGCAAAATTATTATATACTAAGTGAAAAATTTCCAAAAAGCTTACAGCACCTGGTATTCCCAGGCGGTCTCCCATCCAAGTACTAACCAGGCCCAAACCTGCTTAGCTTCCGAGATCAGACGAGATCGGGCATAGCCAGGTTGGTATGGCCGTAAGCGAAGTCTGCTGCAATGAGAGGGCTATTTAAAGACCAGCCAATCTTATCGCCAGTACATTATATAAGTAGGAAAGAAAACCCAAAAGCTTAAAGCACCTGGTATTCCTAGGCAGTCTCTCATCAAAGTACTAACCAGACCTAACCTGCTAAGATTCAGAAATCGGGCATTGACTCTATTTTTTGGCAAAATTATTATAAACTAAGTGAAAAATGTCCAAAAAGCTTACAAGTACCTGGTATTCCCAGGCGGTCTCCCATCCAAGTACTAACCAGGCCCAAACCTGCTTAGCTTCCGAGATCAGACGAGATCGGGCATCAGCCAGGTTGGTATGGCGGTAAGCGAAGTCTGCTGCAAAGAGAGGGCTATTTAAAGAGCAGCCAATCTTATCGCCAGTACATTATATAAGTAGGAAAGAAAGCCCAAAAGCTTAAAGCACCTGGTATTCCTAGAAAGTCTCTCATCAAAGTACTAACCAGACCTAAACCTGCTAAGATTCAGAGATCGGGCATTGACTCTATTTTTTGGCAAAATTATTATATACTAAGTGAAAAATGTCCAAAAAGCTTACAGCACCTGGTATTCCCAGGCGGTCTCCCATCCAAGTACTAACCAGGCCCAAACCTGCTAAGATTCAGAGATCGGGCATTGACTCTAGTAGGAAAGTAGGAAAGAAAACCCAAAAGCTTAAAGCACCTGGTATTCCTAGGCAGTCTCTCATCAAAGTACTAACCAGACCTAAACTGCTA
>NW_020529165.1:5000-32500 GCF_003368295.1 Carassius auratus
CCAGGCAGTCTCCCATCCATGTACTAACCACGCCCAAAGCTGCAAATATTCAGAGATCGGGCATTGACTCTATTTTTTGGCAAAATTATTATATACTAAGTGAAAAATGTCCAAAAAGCTTACAGCACCTGGTATTAACAGGCAGTCTCCCATCCATGTACTAACCAGGCCCAAACCTGCTAAGATTCAGAGATCCGGCATTGACTCTATTTTTTGGCAAAATTATTATATACTAAGTGAAAAATTTCCAAAAAGCTTACAGCACCTGGTATTCCCAGGCGGTCTCCCATCCAAGTACTAACCAGGCCCAAACCTGCTTAGCTTCCGAGATCAGACGAGATCGGGCATAGCCAGGTTGGTATGGCCGTAAGCGAAGTCTGCTGCAATGAGAGGGCTATTTAAAGACCAGCCAATCTTATCGCCAGTACATTATATAAGTAGGAAAGAAAACCCAAAAGCTTAAAGCACCTGGTATTCCTAGGCAGTCTCTCATCAAAGTACTAACCAGACCTAAACCTGCTAAGATTCAGAGATCGGGCATTGACTCTTTTTTTTTTTTTTTTTTTTTTAATGAAAGATTATTATATAATTCGTGAAATTTTCCAAAAAGATTAAAGCACCTGGTATTCCCAGGCGGTCTCCCATCCAAGTACTAACCAGGCCTAAACCTGCTAAGATTCAGAGATCGGGCATTGACTCTAGTAGGAAAGTAGGAAAGAAAACCCAAAAGCTTAAAGCACCTGGTATTCCTAGGCAGTCTCTCATCAAAGTACTAACCAGACCTAAACCTGCTAAGATTCAGAGATCGGGCATTGACTATTTTTTGGCAAAATTATTATAAACTAAGTGAAAAATGTCCAAATAGCTTACAGCACCTGGTATTCCCAGGGGGTCTCCCATCCAAGTACTAACCAGGCCCAAACCTGCTTAGCTTCCGAGATCAGACGAGATCGGGCATAGCCAGGTTGGTATGGCCGTAAGCGAAGTCTGCTGCAAAGATAGGGCTATTTAAAGAGCAGCCAATCTTATCGCCAGTACATTATACAAGTAGGAAAGAAAGCCCAAAAGCTTAAAGCACCTGGTATTCCTAGGCAGTCTCTCATCAAAGTACTAACCAGACCTAAACCTGCTAAGATTCAGAGATCGGGCATTGACTCTATTTTATGGCAAAATTATTATATACTAAGTGAAAAATTTCCAAAAAGCTTACAGCACCTGGTATTAACAGGCAGTCTCCCATCCATGTACTAACCAGGCCCAAACCTGCTAAGATTCAGAGATCCGGCATTGACTCTATTTTTTGGCAAAATTATTATATACTAAGTGAAAAATTTCCAAAAAGCTTACAGCACCTGGTATTCCCAGGCGGTCTCCCATCCAAGTACTAACCAGGCCCAAACCTGCTTAGCTTCCGAGATCAGACGAGATCGGGCATAGCCAGGTTGGTATGGCCGTAAGCGAAGTCTGTTGCAAAGAGAGGGCTATTTAAAGACCAGCCAATCTTATCGCCAGTACATTATATAAGTAGGAAAGAAAACCCAAAAGCTTAAAGCACCTGGTATTCCTAGGCAGTCTCTCATCAAAGTACTAACCAGACCTAAACCTGCTAAGATTCAGAGATCGGGCATTGACTCTTTTTTTTTTTTTTTTTTTTTTAATGAAAGATTATTATATAATTCGTGAAATTTTCCAAAAAGATTAAAGCACCTGGTATTCCCAGGCAGTCTCCCATCCATGTACTAACCACGCCCAAAGCTGCAAATATTCAGAGATCGGGCATTGACTCTATTTTTTGGCAAAATTATTATATACTAAGTGAAAAATGTCCAAAAAGCTTACAGCACCTGGTATTAACAGGCAGTCTCCCTTCCATGTACTAACCAGGCCCAAACCTGCTAAGATTCAGAGATCCGGCATTGACTCTATTTTTTGGCAAAATTATTATATACTAAGTGAAAAATTTCCAAAAAGCTTACAGCACCTGGTATTCCCAGGCGGTCTCCCATCCAAGTACTAACCAGGCCCAAACCTGCTTAGCTTCCGAGATCAGACGAGATCGGGCATAGCCAGGTTGGTATGGCCGTAAGCGAAGTCTGCTGCAATGAGAGGGCTATTTAAAGACCAGCCAATCTTATCGCCAGTACATTATATAAGTAGGAAAGAAAACCCAAAAGCTTAAAGCACCTGGTATTCCTAGGCAGTCTCTCATCAAAGTACTAACCAGACCTAAACCTGCTAAGATTCAGAAATCGGGCATTGACTCTATTTTTTGGCAAAATTATTATAAACTAAGTGAAAAATGTCCAAAAAGCTTACAGTACCTGGTATTCCCAGGCGGTCTCCCATCCAAGTACTAACCAGGCCCAAACCTGCTTAGCTTCCGAGATCAGACGAGATCGGGCATAGCCAGGTTGGTATGGCGGTAAGCTAAGTCTGCTGCAAAGAGAGGGCTATTTAAAGAGCAGCCAATCTTATCGCCAGTACATTATATAAGTAGGAAAGAAAGCCCAAAAGCTTAAAGCACCTGGTATTCCTAGGCAGTCTCTCATCAAAGTACTAACCAGACCTAAACCTGCTAAGATTCAGAGATCGGGCATTGACTCTATTTTTTGGCAAAATTATTATATACTAAGTGAAAAATGTCCAAAAAGCTTACAGCACCTGGTATTCCCAGGCGGTCTCCCATCCAAGTACTAACCAGGCCCAAACCTGCTAAGATTCAGAGATCGGGCATTGACTCTAGTAGGAAAGTAGGAAAGAAAAACCAAAAGCTTAAAGCACCTGGTATTCCTAGGCAGTCTCTCATCAAAGTACTAACCAGACCTAAACCTGCTAAGATTCAGAGATCGGGCATTGACTATTTTTTGGAAAAATTATTATAAACTAAGTGAAAAATGTCCAAATAGCTTACAGCACCTGGTTTTCCCAGGGGGTCTCCCATCCAAGTACTAACCAGGCCCAAACCTGCTTAGCTTCCGAGATCAGACGAGATCGGGCATAGCCAGGTTGGTATGGCCATAAGCGAAGTCTGCTGCAAAGATAGGGCTAGTTAAAGAGCAGCCAATCTTATCGCCAGTACATTATATAAGTAGGAAAGAAAGCCCAAAAGCTTAAAGCACCTGGTATTCCTAGGCAGTCTCTCATCAAAGTACTAACCAGACCTAAACCTGCTAAGATTCAGAGATCGGGCATTGACTCTATTTTATGGCAAAATTATTATATACTAAGTGAAAAATTTCCAAAAAGCTTACAGCACCTGGTATTAACAGGCAGTCTCCCATCCATGTACTAACCAGGCCCAAACCTGCTAAGATTCAGAGATCCGGCATTGACTCTATTTTTTGGCAAAATTATTATATACTAAGTGAAAAATTTCCAAAAAGCTTACAGCACCTGGTATTCCCAGGCGGTCTCCCATCCAAGTACTAACCAGGCCCAAACCTGCTTAGCTTCCGAGATCAGACGAGATCGGGCATAGCCAGGTTGGTATGGCCGTAAGCGAAGTCTGTTGCAAAGATAGGGCTATTTAAAGACCAGCCAATCTTATCGCCAGTACATTATATAAGTAGGAAAGAAAACCCAAAAGCTTAAAGCACCTGGTATTCCTAGGCAGTCTCTCATCAAAGTACTAACCAGACCTAAACCTGCTAAGATTCAGAGATCGGGCATTGACTCTTTTTTTTTTTTTTTTTTTTAATGAAAGATTATTATATAATTCGTGAAATTTTCCAAAAAGATTAAAGCACCTGGTATTCCCAGGCAGTCTCCCATCCATGTACTAACCACGCCCAAAGCTGCAAATATTCAGAGATCGGGCATTGACTCTATTTTTTGGCAAAATTATTATATACTAAGTGAAAAATGTCCAAAAAGCTTACAGCACCTGGTATTAACAGGCAGTCTCCCATCCATGTACTAACCAGGCCCAAACCTGCTAAGATTCAGAGATCCGGCATTGACTCTATTTTTTGGCAAAATTATTATATACTAAGTGAAAAATTTCCAAAAAGCTTACAGCACCTGGTATTCCCAGGCGAATTCTCCTCCAAGTACCTAAGCGATCGTCAGCCGTCCAATGGTTGAGCAGAGCTGAGCAGCGATCAGCCAATGGTTGAGCAATGCTGAGCAGAGCTCAGTGCTCAACAGACCAATCATTGAGCGAGGATCGGTAAACGTCATCCAGCTGTATGAGCTGTTTTAAAAATACTGGCGGCCATTGATGATCGATTGGACTGTTTTCTTTACTATAAGGTACGTTTGGTATAATTATGTGCTAAGTAATGAATGAAACTCCATATATTTTGTGATAATTTGGCTGACATTGAAGGTTTTACATGGTAATATCTCGTCAGCGCCGTACTGACACTAACTTTCTAGCTCCGCTTGTTTACATTAAAATCTCTGAAATGCGTTTAAAATGGGACCAGACTATTGATTTTACATGTTGAGACGTTGGAGAATGTACTACTGCTGTGTGGACTCGAAATGTAAAGCTTAAATATGCTTTAGGTGTGTTAGAATATCAATCGCGATTAGCATGCTAAATGCATTGAAAATGAATGAATGAGCTACCAATCGCCGCTGTAATGACCTGACGATCTCTGGAAATTCTTTAAAAACGTGATCAGACACTCTCGCTAACTTCTTAAGACCATATAGATAGTTTTACAGCTCTGTGGAGTTGAAATTCGATGTGTAAATATGCTTTAGAAGTGTAAACATGTCAACCGCGATTTGCATGCTATAAACAAGTGATGAATGAATGGGCTGTTTTTGGTTACTACTTTTACGAGGGCTGCAGGGTCTATAAACATGTATTTAAGCCCTCATCTGATTTTAGTTTTACTCATTTATTCATGTTTTACTGTACCAGATGAAACATGGAGAAGATGATCCCTGGAAATTCTTCAAAAATGTGATCAGACACTTTAGCTCACTTCTTAAGACCATGAAAGAGATAGTGTTACAGTAGTGTGGAGTTGAAATTCGATGTGTAAATATGCTTTAGAAATGTAAACATGTCAACTGCTATTTGCATGTTAAAAACAAAGTGATGAATGAATGGGCTGTTTTTGGTTACTACTTTTACGAGGGCTGCAGGGTCTATAAAAATGTACTTAAGCCCTCATCTGCTTTTAGTTTTACTCATTTCTTCATGTTTTACTGTACCAGATGAAACATGGAGAAGCCTAGACATCGGTGCAGCGTGTGCGACAAGACTTTCACTGAAAAGTCCAACCTGACGAGGCATCTGAAGATCCATGCCGTCGCCAGGGAGACCTTTGACTGTGATGTCTGCAGGAGGAGCTTGACCACCAAATCATCGCTGGTCAGCCATCAACAGCAACACCAGTACCCCAACATCGTTATGTACCGGCAAGGAGAGGCCAGGCTGCAGTGTACAGAGGCAGCAAAGTCTGTGGCAGAGGCCCCCAGCACCGTTGATGACCCTACATGGCTGGATCCCAAGACAGCAGAGGCGATGGCCAAGAGGTCCGGGGGTGAGCTGTGGAAAGGTCAGCTGGTCATCGTGTTCGGGAAGTACGCCGGTCAGACCTTCAAGTGGCTTCTAGAAAACGATGTCGGCTGGCTGGTGTGGTTGCTGTTCCAGTACTGCCAGCAGGGAGAGCAGAACGAGCTGTTAAAGTGGCAGAAGGAGCGACTGCTCGCGTACGCCAGAGAGTTCCCTCCGGTCACATGGCACCTTGAAAGGAGGTTGAAGGTAAGATAAACTCAGTTACCTTTTGTAATTCATCCTGTGAAAACCGTTTTGAAAAGGGACGATTGAGAGGCGAGCAAGATCTTTTAAGCGAGCAGCTTCAGACGCCGTTGTTCTCTTGTGCTCTGCATCTCACGCGTTGGATACATTTTTTTTTATAAAAACTTGCGTGCCGTTGTAGTTTACACAGGACTGTCGGGAAATGCACATTGATATACCTTTATTCTGTTTATTTTGATAGGTGACAGTCTATCACGCTGCGCGTGTTCTTAAAGAGAAAGACAGTCTTTTCAGCTTGCTACTATAAATTGCTATTTTTCTGCATCAAACTAGTGAAACTTCTGCCAAGATACATTCAGAGATGATAGGCAAGATGTTATAGAATAATAATTTAATGAAAACCCAATTTTGTCAAAAAACTGACATTCAATCTAATTTTAGACCTTACTGAAAACGTACCTGAGCAACATCTGATGGGTTTTCCCAGATATTGTCACATATGGATTCAACCGTACTGGACTAAGGTATTGGTCAGATCCAGCTTTGAAAATAAATGCATGTGTTCAATGTGATTAAACACTCGATGCTGAGAATATATCCTATGTGTTACAGGAAACTGCTTTGGTGATAGAGTCCATCCTTGCTGAGTTCCAGGGACCAGCCGGCCTTGACATCGATGGCATTCACCTGTTCAAGTCGCCAGAGGCAGTCGACGCTCACTGGGTAGTTGCGAGCAAGCACCTCAGTTGCATGCAGGTGGGTTAATGTCTTTGCGGTCATCGTGTGTCAAAACCATTCAAACTTGTATATGGCAACATTTCAAAAGGACACCAGAATAAATAAGGACCTTGCAATATGTTGTGTTACAGGATCCCCCTGGCATACCGCTGTATGTGTCTGTGAAGGTGGTGGTCATGAACGGCGTCCGACTGAACAAGCACAAGTGCCGGCGTGGCAGCAACTCTCTGGAGGGGTTGCACGCCCACCTGTTCAACGCCGTCCCTTCACAGCGATGTGGAATTATGCCATTCCAAGTGAGTGATTAAAACATAATATATATAAAGCTTCATTGCAGACACATGTTCATATAGCACATCATATAGTATAATTGATAGTATAGATAGTGATAAGTGTCAATGATAGTTTCAATGATACATTTTATTTCACAGCTCCAGTCATCACTTGCAAACATTGTACACAATAACAGTCAAAATGGAAATGTGTTTCAGGTATACTTGGTGTCCTTTGCCATGCAGTGGAACCACCACATGGCATCGCTCAGTGTCGCTGGTGGTCATGGCCGGCAGACGTCGTGCTTGGACGCGCGGCAGATCCAGCGCGTCAACCAGCAGGCTGAGGTTCTCTTCGGCAAGGAGC
The DNA here is from genome assembly GCF_003368295.1 of Carassius auratus. Classification (NCBI taxonomy): domain Eukaryota; kingdom Metazoa; phylum Chordata; class Actinopteri; order Cypriniformes; family Cyprinidae; genus Carassius; species Carassius auratus. The sequence goes on from NW_020529165.1 coordinate 12,097, forward strand.
ACGTCCTGGAGCCCAACTTTGCTGCACCGATGCCGGTCCCTGAAGCGTACGAGCACCCCGACGAGGAGGAGCTCCTTGGTGTCGAGTACGCCATGTGCCAGTCCACCAGCTTCACTGCCAGGGACTACTACGTGCAGAAAGGTACAGTACTTGATCACACACTTAAACAATGATGACAAACCTGGTGAAAAAAAAACAATTGTTGTGTAGACACGTTTGTGATTAGTACAATTACATATTTGCAGTTGAGGAAGAGCAGTCGCGTGAGGAGGAGGAGGAGGACGACGATGAGTCGGCTGAGCAAGAAGACGACGAGATGGCGGATGAGGGTCTCGGCATGTCTTCTGATACAGAGGAGGACCCGATAGACAGAGTCTGTGGCAAGCACGTCGTCCTCACACAGGCAGAACAGGTGGAAGAGGAGGACAGTCCTGCCCTGCAAGATGTGCTGATGAGACATCGACATCTGCATCTGCCAGGTATAGAGGAAGTGGAGGCACTGGCATTGCTCCTCCTAGAACTGGCCGACAACAGCGACCACCACTTAGTGCCGGCTGACCTCAGGCAGAAGATCGCCGCCGCCGCCAGCTCTCTCCACGACCACGACAAGACCGCGGCCCGCTTCGTCAAGCAGTACGAGTCCAGGTGGGGTTACACCTTGTTCGGTCGGTGCCTTGGGGCGGACTCTCCCGAGACCAGAGCAGCCCAGAAGACCAAGTTTGGCTGCATGAGGTACGCTCCGGCGGCACAGGTGACCGAGGACAGTCGCTTGCTCTACCTCCTCCTCAAGATGCTGAAGAACCGAGCGCCGGCCAATCAGCTCACCTCCCCCAGCAAGGTCACGGCTTCTTTGAAGGGACAGTATAAGAGGATTGCAGACCGAGTTCAAGACGACCCCATCCTCAGCGGTCTCGCCATTCCACTGCCCAACTTGAACGCCAAGTCCATCTCGACCTTCGCTGCCAGGGAGGAGAAAAAGGCCAACTACGGGGCGACGGTACTGCCGAAGGTGACGCCTCACCTGAAAGTGCTGTCGGACGCACCGTTCCCGGAAGCTCCTGCGCTACCAACATCCCTCCCACCGCCAGACCGGCCTCAGGTCCAGTACCAGCACGTTCATCACGAGGCTGGAAAAAGGCGTGGTGAGAAGCGGAGGTAAGTTGTCATAAGCACTTTGTTTCACCTGTTGCCTGTGGAAAGCAAATAGCACACACCTCATATCAATACTCATTACATGTGTATTTTATTTTACTTCCAGATTATTTGATGAAGAGCCAGAGCCTGTGCCTCCTGTGGACTGGCCCGTTCAGCCCACAGCGTCGTCCTCCTCCACTCGGCCAAGGCCTGCTGCGTCCACCCACCTCCAGCCAAGGCCTGCTGCGTCCACCCACCTCCAGCCAAGGCCTGCTGCGTCCACCCACCTCCAGCCAAGGCCTGCTGCGTCCACCTATGGACCACCCCCTGTGTCGGCAGCACCCATACTGCTGGTTCTCCCCGCACAGCCACTGGCTCCCTCTGTCCTGTTTCGTGGGCCATCGTGCAGCCAGAGCTTTGTACCTCCTGCACCAACAGTCAAGGCATTCATGCCGAACAAGTCCTCGTGGCCATGTGGGGCTTGCCACGTGCCTAATTGTGGTGGACAGCGGAAGAGGTACACACCTTCCAAGGACAAAATGGCAGAAAGCACCCAGAAGATATTTTCCTTCTGTCCATCCACTAAGAAATCCACCACCTCTGGGTTTGACAATGTGGTGTACGACAGCTTTGAACACTTTAAAAGTGTGGTGGATGTTGAGTTGGAAAAGAGGAGAACTGTGTAAATAACTGTGTAAATAACGTACCTGTGTGATGCCACTTCTCCTGTGCCATCTGTAGGAGAGAGAAAGAGGCTTGTTTGTTTATTAGATTGTACTTGAAGCACTTTGTAACACAATCAAACAAACAAACAATTTATTTATATAGTTCAAAAGTTCAAAAAATGCACTTTCCAGTTTTACTTTAGAATGTTCTTGTTTGTTTTTTATTATTATTTATGTTGCTCTTAAAATGCACTTTGTAGTATCTTTTTTTTTTTTTATACAAACATGTTCTGGCCTATGTTCAATATCAAGGCCAATCTAACCTCAATCATTTTAGCCTTAATCAGTTCTGATCTAACACAATCAGTTTTCATAACCCTTAAGTGATTGTTCATGTTCAGATAATCTGTGTCTTTGTCTGCTTCATGTTTAACAAAAATTTGCCAAAGAAAACACTTTATTTGTTGATTAGTGACCTGAGTCTTTGGATAATCCTGTTCTTTATTGGGCTTGGGCCTGTACAAATCAAAAGTTTGTGTTTTTAATTGTTTTTGATTATTATTAATGTTATTTATGTGTGCGTGTCCTTGTGATGTTTGTATATCTGTCAGCTTCCATGTTTAACAAAATGTTTGCAAATGGTAGTAAATGTTTGTCTCTCGTGTTCTCGCTCGTAGATCTGTACCTTGTTGTGGTGAGCGAGCTTTAAACCAAACAGATCTTGTTTACTTGTGTTTCCATGCATTGCCTTTTAAATGAAACACAATCTGGGTGAAAAATAAAAGTTGTAAAACTATTTCAAGTATTTTGGAGTCTCTGAATGCTTGTGTTTTTTTTTTACACTATCCCATCCCTTTTGAAACCCATCAGAGCAACTAGAAGTCCTTGTTTCTTCTCCGTCACTACCAGAGGTGTGAACACACCCCACCGTGCGCTGGCTGTACCCCCTGGGTGGTCACAAAAATGAGTTCTGTGAACAGCTCTGATGTCTTTGATGATGTGTACACATATTTCTTAATTCAGCCCAAAAATGTAACAATTGCACACTTTTCCACTTGACTATATGAATCTCATCAGCTACATCAACTCAAACTATGAAAATTATAAAACAAATCAGGATTTCAATAAACTAGGCCTTGTACATGACAATTTCTGTAAATAACACTTTGACCACCAGGTGGCACCATTCATTTTGATCATTTTCGATCCATCCCAGGTTTGAGATATATGTACTTGGGGGGTCATGAGCCATTCCCAGGCGAATTCTCCTCCAAGTACCTAAGCGATCGTCAGCCGTCCAATGGTTGAGCAGAGCTGAGCAGCGATCAGCCAATGGTTGAGCAATGCTGAGCAGAGCTCAGTGCTCAACAGACCAATCATTGAGCGAGGATCGGTAAACGTCATCCAGCTGTATGAGCTGTTTTAAAAATACTGGCGGCCATTGATGATCGATTGGACTGTTTTCTTTACTATAAGGTACGTTTGGTATAATTATGTGCTAAGTAATGAATGAAACTCCATATATTTTGTGATAATTTGGCTGACATTGAAGGTTTTACATGGTAATATCTCGTCAGCGCCGTACTGACACTAACTTTCTAGCTCCGCTTGTTTACATTAAAATCTCTGAAATGCGTTTAAAATGGGACCAGACTATTGATTTTACATGTTGAGACGTTGGAGAATGTACTACTGCTGTGTGGACTCGAAATGTAAAGCTTAAATATGCTTTAGGTGTGTTAGAATATCAATCGCGATTAGCATGCTAAATGCATTGAAAATGAATGAATGAGCTACCAATCGCCGCTGTAATGACCTGACGATCTCTGGAAATTCTTTAAAAACGTGATCAGACACTCTCGCTAACTTCTTAAGACCATATAGATAGTTTTACAGCTCTGTGGAGTTGAAATTCGATGTGTAAATATGCTTTAGAAGTGTAAACATGTCAACCGCGATTTGCATGCTATAAACAAGTGATGAATGAATGGGCTGTTTTTGGTTACTACTTTTACGAGGGCTGCAGGGTCTATAAACATGTATTTAAGCCCTCATCTGATTTTAGTTTTACTCATTTATTCATGTTTTACTGTACCAGATGAAACATGGAGAAGATGATCCCTGGAAATTCTTCAAAAATGTGATCAGACACTTTAGCTCACTTCTTAAGACCATGAAAGAGATAGTGTTACAGTAGTGTGGAGTTGAAATTCGATGTGTAAATATGCTTTAGAAATGTAAACATGTCAACTGCTATTTGCATGTTAAAAACAAAGTGATGAATGAATGGGCTGTTTTTGGTTACTACTTTTACGAGGGCTGCAGGGTCTATAAAAATGTACTTAAGCCCTCATCTGCTTTTAGTTTTACTCATTTCTTCATGTTTTACTGTACCAGATGAAACATGGAGAAGCCTAGACATCGGTGCAGCGTGTGCGACAAGACTTTCACTGAAAGTCCAACCTGACGAGGCATCTGAAGATCCATGCCGTCGCCAGGGAGACCTTTGACTGTGATGTCTGCAGGAGGAGCTTGACCACCAAATCATCGCTGGTCAGCCATCAACAGCAACACCAGTACCCCAACATCGTTATGTACCGGCAAGGAGAGGCCAGGCTGCAGTGTACAGAGGCAGCAAAGTCTGTGGCAGAGGCCCCCAGCACCGTTGATGACCCTACATGGCTGGATCCCAAGACAGCAGAGGCGATGGCCAAGAGGTCCGGGGGTGAGCTGTGGAAAGGTCAGCTGGTCATCGTGTTCGGGAAGTACGCCGGTCAGACCTTCAAGTGGCTTCTAGAAAACGATGTCGGCTGGCTGGTGTGGTTGCTGTTCCAGTACTGCCAGCAGGGAGAGCAGAACGAGCTGTTAAAGTGGCAGAAGGAGCGACTGCTCGCGTACGCCAGAGAGTTCCCTCCGGTCACATGGCACCTTGAAAGGAGGTTGAAGGTAAGATAAACTCAGTTACCTTTTGTAATTCATCCTGTGAAAACCGTTTTGAAAAGGGACGATTGAGAGGCGAGCAAGATCTTTTAAGCGAGCAGCTTCAGACGCCGTTGTTCTCTTGTGCTCTGCATCTCACGCGTTGGATACATTTTTTTTTATAAAAACTTGCGTGCCGTTGTAGTTTACACAGGACTGTCGGGAAATGCACATTGATATACCTTTATTCTGTTTATTTTGATAGGTGACAGTCTATCACGCTGCGCGTGTTCTTAAAGAGAAAGACAGTCTTTTCAGCTTGCTACTATAAATTGCTATTTTTCTGCATCAAACTAGTGAAACTTCTGCCAAGATACATTCAGAGATGATAGGCAAGATGTTATAGAATAATAATTAATGAAAACCCAATTTTGTCAAAAAACTGACATTCAATCTAATTTTAGACCTTACTGAAAACGTACCTGAGCAACATCTGATGGGTTTTCCCAGATATTGTCACATATGGATTCAACCGTACTGGACTAAGGTATTGGTCAGATCCAGCTTTGAAAATAAATGCATGTGTTCAATGTGATTAAACACTCGATGCTGAGAATATATCCTATGTGTTACAGGAAACTGCTTTGGTGATAGAGTCCATCCTTGCTGAGTTCCAGGGACCAGCCGGCCTTGACATCGATGGCATTCACCTGTTCAAGTCGCCAGAGGCAGTCGACGCTCACTGGGTAGTTGCGAGCAAGCACCTCAGTTGCATGCAGGTGGGTTAATGTCTTTGCGGTCATCGTGTGTCAAAACCATTCAAACTTGTATATGGCAACATTTCAAAAGGACACCAGAATAAATAAGGACCTTGCAATATGTTGTGTTACAGGATCCCCCTGGCATACCGCTGTATGTGTCTGTGAAGGTGGTGGTCATGAACGGCGTCCGACTGAACAAGCACAAGTGCCGGCGTGGCAGCAACTCTCTGGAGGGGTTGCACGCCCACCTGTTCAACGCCGTCCCTTCACAGCGATGTGGAATTATGCCATTCCAAGTGAGTGATTAAAACATAATATATATAAAGCTTCATTGCAGACACATGTTCATATAGCACATCATATAGTATAATTGATAGTATAGATAGTGATAAGTGTCAATGATAGTTTCAATGATACATTTTATTTCACAGCTCCAGTCATCACTTGCAAACATGTACACAATAACAGTCAAAATGGAAATGTGTTTCAGGTATACTTGGTGTCCTTTGCCATGCAGTGAACCACCACATGGCATCGCTCAGTGTCGCTGGTGGTCATGGCCGGCAGACGTCGTGCTTGGACGCGCGGCAGATCCAGCGCGTCAACCAGCAGGCTGAGGTTCTCTTCGGCAAGGAGCACGTCCTGGAGCCCAACTTTGCTGCACCGATGCCGGTCCCTGAAGCGTACGAGCACCCCGACGAGGAGGAGCTCCTTGGTGTCGAGTACGCCATGTGCCAGTCCACCAGCTTCACTGCCAGGGACTACTACGTGCAGAAAGGTACAGTACTTGATCACACACTTAAACAATGATGACAAACCTGGTGAAAAAAAAACAATTGTTGTGTAGACACGTTTGTGATTAGTACAATTACATATTTGCAGTTGAGGAAGAGCAGTCGCGTGAGGAGGAGGAGGAGGACGACGATGAGTCGGCTGAGCAAGAAGACGACGAGATGGCGGATGAGGGTCTCGGCATGTCTTCTGATACAGAGGAGGACCCGATAGACAGAGTCTGTGGCAAGCACGTCGTCCTCACACAGGCAGAACAGGTGGAAGAGGAGGACAGTCCTGCCCTGCAAGATGTGCTGATGAGACATCGACATCTGCATCTGCCAGGTATAGAGGAAGTGGAGGCACTGGCATTGCTCCTCCTAGAACTGGCCGACAACAGCGACCACCACTTAGTGCCGGCTGACCTCAGGCAGAAGATCGCCGCCGCCGCCAGCTCTCTCCACGACCACGACAAGACCGCGGCCCGCTTCGTCAAGCAGTACGAGTCCAGGTGGGGTTACACCTTGTTCGGTCGGTGCCTTGGGGCGGACTCTCCCGAGACCAGAGCAGCCCAGAAGACCAAGTTTGGCTGCATGAGGTACGCTCCGGCGGCACAGGTGACCGAGGACAGTCGCTTGCTCTACCTCCTCCTCAAGATGCTGAAGAACCGAGCGCCGGCCAATCAGCTCACCTCCCCAGCAAGGTCACGGCTTCTTTGAAGGGACAGTATAAGAGGATTGCAGACCGAGTTCAAGACGACCCCATCCTCAGCGGTCTCGCCATTCCACTGCCCAACTTGAACGCCAAGTCCATCTCGACCTTCGCTGCCAGGGAGGAGAAAAAGGCCAACTACGGGGCGACGGTACTGCCGAAGGTGACGCCTCACCTGAAAGTGCTGTCGGACGCACCGTTCCCGGAAGCTCCTGCGCTACCAACATCCCTCCCACCGCCAGACCGGCCTCAGGTCCAGTACCAGCACGTTCATCACGAGGCTGGAAAAAGGCGTGGTGAGAAGCGGAGGTAAGTTGTCATAAGCACTTTGTTTCACCTGTTGCCTGTGGAAAGCAAATAGCACACACCTCATATCAATACTCATTACATGTGTATTTTATTTTACTTCCAGATTATTTGATGAAGAGCCAGAGCCTGTGCCTCCTGTGGACTGGCCCGTTCAGCCCACAGCGTCGTCCTCCTCCACTCGGCCAAGGCCTGCTGCGTCCACCCACCTCCAGCCAAGGCCTGCTGCGTCCACCCACCTCCAGCCAAGGCCTGCTGCGTCCACCCACCTCCAGCCAAGGCCTGCTGCGTCCACCTATGGACCACCCCCTGTGTCGGCAGCACCCATACTGCTGGTTCTCCCCGCACAGCCACTGGCTCCCTCTGTCCTGTTTCGTGGGCCATCGTGCAGCCAGAGCTTTGTACCTCCTGCACCAACAGTCAAGGCATTCATGCCGAACAAGTCCTCGTGGCCATGTGGGGCTTGCCACGTGCCTAATTGTGGTGGACAGCGGAAGAGGTACACACCTTCCAAGGACAAAATGGCAGAAAGCACCCAGAAGATATTTTCCTTCTGTCCATCCACTAAGAAATCCACCACCCTCTGGGTTTGACAATGTGGTGTACGACAGCTTTGAACACTTTAAAAGTGTGGTGGATGTTGAGTTGGAAAGAGGAGAACTGTGTAAATAACTGTGTAAATAACGTACCTGTGTGATGCCACTTCTCCTGTGCCATCTGTAGGAGAGAGAAAGAGGCTTGTTTGTTTATTAGATTGTACTTGAAGCACTTGTAACACAATCAAACAAACAAACAATTTATTTATATAGTTCAAAAGTTCAAAAAATGCACTTTCCAGTTTTACTTTAGAATGTTCTTGTTTTGTTTTTTATTATTATTTATGTTGCTCTTAAAATGCACTTTGTAGTATCTTTTTTTTTTTTTATACAAACATGTTCTGGCCTATGTTCAATATCAAGGCCAATCTAACCCTCAATCATTTTAGCCTTAATCAGTTCTGATCTAACACAATCAGTTTTCATAACCCTTAAGTGATTGTTCATGTTCAGATAATCTGTGTCTTTGTCTGCTTCATGTTTAACAAAAATTTGCCAAAGAAAACACTTTATTTGTTGATTAGTGACCTGGAGTCTTTGGATAATCCTGTTCTTTATTGGGCTTGGGCCTGTACAAATCAAAAGTTTGTGTTTTTAATTGTTTTTGATTATTATTAATGTTATTTATGTGTGCGTGTCCTTGTGATGTTTGTATATCTGTCAGCTTCCATGTTTAACAAAATGTTTGCAAATGGTAGTAAATGTTTGTCTCTCGTGTTCTCGCTCGTAGATCTGTACCTTGTTGTGGTGAGCGAGCTTTAAACCAAACAGATCTTGTTTACTTGTGTTTTCCATGCATTGCCTTTTAAATGAAACACAATCTGGGTGAAAAATAAAAGTTGTAAAAGTATTTCCAAGTATTTTGGAGTCTCTGAATGCTTGTGTTTTTTTTTTACACTATCCCATCCCTTTTGAAACCCATCAGAGCAACTAGAAGTCCTTGTTTCTTCTCCGTCACTACCAGAGGTGTGAACACACCCCACCGTGCGCTGGCTGTACCCCCTGGGTGGTCACAAAAATGAGTTCTGTGAACAGCTCTGATGTCTTTGATGATGTGTACACATATTTCTTAATTCAGCCCAAAAATGTAACAATTGCACACTTTTCCACTTGACTATATGAATCTCATCAGCTACATCAACTCAAACTATGAAAATTATAAAACAAATCAGGATTTCAATAAACTAGGCCTTGTACATGACAATTTCTGTAAATAACACTTTGACCACCAGGTGGCACCATTCATTTTGATCATTTTCGATCCATCCCAGGTTTGAGATATATGTACTTGGGGGGGTCATGAGCCATTCCCAGGCGAATTCTCCTCCAAGTACCTAAGCGATCGTCAGCCGTCCAATGGTTGAGCAGAGCTGAGCAGCGATCAGCCAATGGTTGAGCAATGCTGAGCAGAGCTCAGTGCTCAACAGACCAATCATTGAGCGAGGATCGGTAAACGTCATCCAGCTGTATGAGCTGTTTTAAAAATACTGGCGGCCATTGATGATCGATTGGACTGTTTTCTTTACTATAAGGTACGTTTGGTATAATTATGTGCTAAGTAATGAATGAAACTCCATATATTTTTGTGATAATTTGGCTGACATTGAAGGTTTTACATGGTAATATCTCGTCAGCGCCGTACTGACACTAACTTTCTAGCTCCGCTTGTTTACATTAAAATCTCTGAAATGCGTTTAAAATGGGACCAGACTATTGATTTTACATGTTGAGACGTTGGAGAATGTACTACTGCTGTGTGGACTCGAAATGTAAAGCTTAAATATGCTTTAGGTGTGTTAGAATATCAATCGCGATTAGCATGCTAAATGCATTGAAAATGAATGAATGAGCTACCAATCGCCGCTGTAATGACCTGACGATCTCTGGAAATTCTTTTAAAAACGTGATCAGACACTCTCGCTAACTTCTTAAGACCATATAGATAGTTTTACAGCTCTGTGGAGTTGAAATTCGATGTGTAAATATGCTTTAGAAGTGTAAACATGTCAACCGCGATTTGCATGCTATAAACAAGTGATGAATGAATGGGCTGTTTTTGGTTACTACTTTTACAGGGCTGCAGGGTCTATAAACATGTATTTAAGCCCTCATCTGATTTTAGTTTTACTCATTTATTCATGTTTTACTGTACCAGATGAAACATGGAGAAGATGATCCCTGGAAATTCTTCAAAAATGTGATCAGACACTTTAGCTCACTTCTTAAGACCATGAAAGAGATAGTGTTACAGTAGTGTGGAGTTGAAATTCGATGTGTAAATATGCTTTAGAAATGTAAACATGTCAACTGCTATTTGCATGTTAAAAACAAAGTGATGAATGAATGGGCTGTTTTTGGTTACTACTTTTACGAGGGCTGCAGGGTCTATAAAAATGTACTTAAGCCCTCATCTGCTTTTAGTTTTACTCATTTCTTCATGTTTTACTGTACCAGATGAAACATGGAGAAGCCTAGACATCGGTGCAGCGTGTGCGACAAGACTTTCACTGAAAAGTCCAACCTGACGAGGCATCTGAAGATCCATGCCGTCGCCAGGGAGACCTTTGACTGTGATGTCTGCAGGAGGAGCTTGACCACCAAATCATCGCTGGTCAGCCATCAACAGCAACACCAGTACCCCAACATCGTTATGTACCGGCAAGGAGAGGCCAGGCTGCAGTGTACAGAGGCAGCAAAGTCTGTGGCAGAGGCCCCCAGCACCGTTGATGACCCTACATGGCTGGATCCCAAGACAGCAGAGGCGATGGCCAAGAGGTCCGGGGGTGAGCTGTGGAAAGGTCAGCTGGTCATCGTGTTCGGGAAGTACGCCGGTCAGACCTTCAAGTGGCTTCTAGAAAACGATGTCGGCTGGCTGGTGTGGTTGCTGTTCCAGTACTGCCAGCAGGGAGAGCAGAACGAGCTGTTAAAGTGGCAGAAGGAGCGACTGCTCGCGTACGCCAGAGAGTTCCCTCCGGTCACATGGCACCTTGAAAGGAGGTTGAAGGTAAGATAAACTCAGTTACCTTTTGTAATTCATCCTGTGAAAACCGTTTTGAAAAGGGACGATTGAGAGGCGAGCAAGATCTTTTAAGCGAGCAGCTTCAGACGCCGTTGTTTCTCTTGTGCTCTGCATCTCACGCGTTGGATACATTTTTTTTTATAAAAACTTGCGTGCCGTTGTAGTTTACACAGGACTGTCGGGAAATGCACATTGATATACCTTTATTCTGTTTATTTTGATAGGTGACAGTCTATCACGCTGCGCGTGTTCTTAAAGAGAAAGACAGTCTTTTCAGCTTGCTACTATAAATTGCTATTTTTCTGCATCAAACTAGTGAAACTTCTGCCAAGATACATTCAGAGATGATAGGCAAGATGTTATAGAATAATAATTTAATGAAAACCCAATTTTGTCAAAAAACTGACATTCAATCTAATTTTAGACCTTACTGAAAACGTACCTGAGCAACATCTGATGGGTTTTCCCAGATATTGTCACATATGGATTCAACCGTACTGGACTAAGGTATTGGTCAGATCCAGCTTTGAAAATAAATGCATGTGTTCAATGTGATTAAACACTCGATGCTGAGAATATATCCTATGTGTTACAGGAAACTGCTTTGGTGATAGAGTCCATCCTTGCTGAGTTCCAGGGACCAGCCGGCCTTGACATCGATGGCATTCACCTGTTCAAGTCGCCAGAGGCAGTCGACGCTCACTGGGTAGTTGCGAGCAAGCACCTCAGTTGCATGCAGGTGGGTTAATGTCTTTGCGGTCATCGTGTGTCAAAACCATTCAAACTTGTATATGGCAACATTTCAAAAGGACACCAGAATAAATAAGGACCTTGCAATATGTTGTGTTACAGGATCCCCCTGGCATACCGCTGTATGTGTCTGTGAAGGTGGTGGTCATGAACGGCGTCCGACTGAACAAGCACAAGTGCCGGCGTGGCAGCAACTCTCTGGAGGGGTTGCACGCCCACCTGTTCAACGCCGTCCCTTCACAGCGATGTGGAATTATGCCATTCCAAGTGAGTGATTAAAACATAATATATATAAGCTCATTGCAGACACATGTTCATATAGCACATCATATAGTATAATTGATAGTATAGATAGTGATAAGTGTCAATGATAGTTTCAATGATACATTTTATTTCACAGCTCCAGTCATCACTTGCAAACATTGTACACAATAACAGTCAAAATGGAAATGTGTTTCAGGTATACTTGGTGTCCTTTGCCATGCAGTGGAACCACCACATGGCATCGCTCAGTGTCGCTGGTGGTCATGGCCGGCAGACGTCGTGCTTGGACGCGCGGCAGATCCAGCGCGTCAACCAGCAGGCTGAGGTTCTCTTCGGCAAGGAGCACGTCCTGGAGCCCAACTTTGCTGCACCGATGCCGGTCCCTGAAGCGTACGAGCACCCCGACGAGGAGGAGCTCCTTGGTGTCGAGTACGCCATGTGCCAGTCCACCAGCTTCACTGCCAGGGACTACTACGTGCAGAAAGGTACAGTACTTGATCACACACTTAAACAATGATGACAAACCTGGTGAAAAAAAACAATTGTTGTGTAGACACGTTTTGTGATTAGTACAATTACATATTTGCAGTTGAGGAAGAGCAGTCGCGTGAGGAGGAGGAGGAGGACGACGATGAGTCGGCTGAGCAAGAAGACGACGAGATGGCGGATGAGGGTCTCGGCATGTCTTCTGATACAGAGGAGGACCCGATAGACAGAGTCTGTGGCAAGCACGTCGTCCTCACACAGGCAGAACAGGTGGAAGAGGAGGACAGTCCTGCCCTGCAAGATGTGCTGATGAGACATCGACATCTGCATCTGCCAGGTATAGAGGAAGTGGAGGCACTGGCATTGCTCCTCCTAGAACTGGCCGACAACAGCGACCACCACTTAGTGCCGGCTGACCTCAGGCAGAAGATCGCCGCCGCCGCCAGCTCTCTCCACGACCACGACAAGACCGCGGCCCGCTTCGTCAAGCAGTACGAGTCCAGGTGGGGTTACACCTTGTTCGGTCGGTGCCTTGGGGCGGACTCTCCCGAGACCAGAGCAGCCCAGAAGACCAAGTTTGGCTGCATGAGGTACGCTCCGGCGGCACAGGTGACCGAGGACAGTCGCTTGCTCTACCTCCTCCTCAAGATGCTGAAGAACCGAGCGCCGGCCAATCAGCTCACCTCCCCCAGCAAGGTCACGGCTTCTTTGAAGGGACAGTATAAGAGGATTGCAGACCGAGTTCAAGACGACCCCATCCTCAGCGGTCTCGCCATTCCACTGCCCAACTTGAACGCCAAGTCCATCTCGACCTTCGCTGCCAGGGAGGAGAAAAAGGCCAACTACGGGGCGACGGTACTGCCGAAGGTGACGCCTCACCTGAAAGTGCTGTCGGACGCACCGTTCCCGGAAGCTCCTGCCGCTACCAACATCCTCCCACCGCCAGACCGGCCTCAGGTCCAGTACCAGCACGTTCATCACGAGGCTGGAAAAAGGCGTGGTGAGAAGCGGAGGTAAGTTGTCATAAGCACTTTGTTTCACCTGTTGCCTGTGGAAAGCAAATAGCACACACCTCATATCAATACTCATTACATGTGTATTTTATTTTACTTCCAGATTATTTGATGAAGAGCCAGAGCCTGTGCCTCCTGTGGACTGGCCCGTTCAGCCCACAGCGTCGTCCTCCTCCACTCGGCCAAGGCCTGCTGCGTCCACCCACCTCCAGCCAAGGCCTGCTGCGTCCACCCACCTCCAGCCAAGGCCTGCTGCGTCCACCCACCTCCAGCCAAGGCCTGCTGCGTCCACCTATGGACCACCCCCTGTGTCGGCAGCACCCATACTGCTGGTTCTCCCCGCACAGCCACTGGCTCCCTCTGTCCTGTTTCGTGGGCCATCGTGCAGCCAGAGCTTTGTACCTCCTGCACCAACAGTCAAGGCATTCATGCCGAACAAGTCCTCGTGGCCATGTGGGGCTTGCCACGTGCCTAATTGTGGTGGACAGCGGAAGAGGTACACACCTTCCAAGGACAAAATGGCAGAAAGCACCCAGAAGATATTTTCCTTCTGTCCATCCACTAAGAAATCCACCACCTCTGGGTTTGACAATGTGGTGTACGACAGCTTTGAACACTTTAAAAGTGTGGTGGATGTTGAGTTGGAAAAGAGGAGAACTGTGTAAATAACTGTGTAAATAACGTACCTGTGTGATGCCACTTCTCCTGTGCCATCTGTAGGAGAGAGAAAGAGGCTTGTTTGTTTATTAGATTGTACTTGAAGCACTTTGTAACACAATCAAACAAACAAACAATTTATTTATATAGTTCAAAAGTTCAAAAAATGCACTTTCCAGTTTTACTTTAGAATGTTCTTGTTTGTTTTTTATTATTATTTATGTTGCTCTTAAAATGCACTTTGTAGTATCTTTTTTTTTTTTATACAAACATGTTCTGGCCTATGTTCAATATCAAGGCCAATCTAACCTCAATCATTTTAGCCTTAATCAGTTCTGATCTAACACAATCAGTTTTCATAACCCTTAAGTGATTGTTCATGTTCAGATAATCTGTGTCTTTGTCTGCTTCATGTTTAACAAAAATTTGCCAAAGAAAACACTTTATTTGTTGATTAGTGACCTGAGTCTTTGGATAATCCTGTTCTTTATTGGGCTTGGGCCTGTACAAATCAAAAGTTTGTGTTTTTAATTGTTTTTGATTATTATTAATGTTATTTATGTGTGCGTGTCCTTGTGATGTTTGTATATCTGTCAGCTTCCATGTTTAACAAAATGTTTGCAAATGGTAGTAAATGTTTGTCTCTCGTGTTCTCGCTCGTAGATCTGTACCTTGTTGTGGTGAGCGAGCTTTAAACCAAACAGATCTTGTTTACTTGTGTTTCCATGCATTGCCTTTTAAATGAAACACAATCTGGGTGAAAAATAAAAGTTGTAAAACTATTTCAAGTATTTTGGAGTCTCTGAATGCTTGTGTTTTTTTTTTACACTATCCCATCCCTTTTGAAACCCATCAGAGCAACTAGAAGTCCTTGTTTCTTCTCCGTCACTACCAGAGGTGTGAACACACCCCACCGTGCGCTGGCTGTACCCCCTGGGTGGTCACAAAAATGAGTTCTGTGAACAGCTCTGATGTCTTTGATGATGTGTACACATATTTCTTAATTCAGCCCAAAAATGTAACAATTGCACACTTTTCCACTTGACTATATGAATCTCATCAGCTACATCAACTCAAACTATGAAAATTATAAAACAAATCAGGATTTCAATAAACTAGGCCTTGTACATGACAATTTCTGTAAATAACACTTTGACCACCAGGTGGCACCATTCATTTTGATCATTTTCGATCCATCCCAGGTTTGAGATATATGTACTTGGGGGGGTCATGAGCCATTCCCAGGCGAATTCTCCTCCAAGTACCTAAGCGATCGTCAGCCGTCCAATGGTTGAGCAGAGCTGAGCAGCGATCAGCCAATGGTTGAGCAATGCTGAGCAGAGCTCAGTGCTCAACAGACCAATCATTGAGCGAGGATCGGTAAACGTCATCCAGCTGTATGAGCTGTTTTAAAAATACTGGCGGCCATTGATGATCGATTGGACTGTTTTCTTTACTATAAGGTACGTTTGGTATAATTATGTGCTAAGTAATGAATGAAACTCCATATATTTTGTGATAATTTGGCTGACATTGAAGGTTTTACATGGTAATATCTCGTCAGCGCCGTACTGACACTAACTTTCTAGCTCCGCTTGTTTACATTAAAATCTCTGAAATGCGTTTAAAATGGGACCAGACTATTGATTTTACATGTTGAGACGTTGGAGAATGTACTACTGCTGTGTGGACTCGAAATGTAAAGCTTAAATATGCTTTAGGTGTGTTAGAATATCAATCGCGATTAGCATGCTAAATGCATTGAAAATGAATGAATGAGCTACCAATCGCCGCTGTAATGACCTGACGATCTCTGGAAATTCTTTAAAAACGTGATCAGACACTCTCGCTAACTTCTTAAGACCATATAGATAGTTTTACAGCTCTGTGGAGTTGAAATTCGATGTGTAAATATGCTTTAGAAGTGTAAACATGTCAACCGCGATTTGCATGCTATAAACAAGTGATGAATGAATGGGCTGTTTTTGGTTACTACTTTTACGAGGGCTGCAGGGTCTATAAACATGTATTTAAGCCCTCATCTGATTTTAGTTTTACTCATTTATTCATGTTTTACTGTACCAGATGAAACATGGAGAAGATGATCCCTGGAAATTCTTCAAAAATGTGATCAGACACTTTAGCTCACTTCTTAAGACCATGAAAGAGATAGTGTTACAGTAGTGTGGAGTTGAAATTCGATGTGTAAATATGCTTTAGAAATGTAAACATGTCAACTGCTATTTGCATGTTAAAAACAAAGTGATGAATGAATGGGCTGTTTTTGGTTACTACTTTTACGAGGGCTGCAGGGTCTATAAAAATGTACTTAAGCCCTCATCTGCTTTTAGTTTTACTCATTTCTTCATGTTTTACTGTACCAGATGAAACATGGAGAAGCCTAGACATCGGTGCAGCGTGTGCGACAAGACTTTCACTGAAAAGTCCAACCTGACGAGGCATCTGAAGATCCATGCCGTCGCCAGGGAGACCTTTGACTGTGATGTCTGCAGGAGGAGCTTGACCACCAAATCATCGCTGGTCAGCCATCAACAGCAACACCAGTACCCCAACATCGTTATGTACCGGCAAGGAGAGGCCAGGCTGCAGTGTACAGAGGCAGCAAAGTCTGTGGCAGAGGCCCCCAGCACCGTTGATGACCCTACATGGCTGGATCCCAAGACAGCAGAGGCGATGGCCAAGAGGTCCGGGGGTGAGCTGTGGAAAGGTCAGCTGGTCATCGTGTTCGGGAAGTACGCCGGTCAGACCTTCAAGTGGCTTCTAGAAAACGATGTCGGCTGGCTGGTGTGGTTGCTGTTCCAGTACTGCCAGCAGGGAGAGCAGAACGAGCTGTTAAAGTGGCAGAAGGAGCGACTGCTCGCGTACGCCAGAGAGTTCCCTCCGGTCACATGGCACCTTGAAAGGAGGTTGAAGGTAAGATAAACTCAGTTACCTTTTGTAATTCATCCTGTGAAAACCGTTTTGAAAAGGGACGATTGAGAGGCGAGCAAGATCTTTTAAGCGAGCAGCTTCAGACGCCGTTGTTCTCTTGTGCTCTGCATCTCACGCGTTGGATACATTTTTTTTTATAAAAACTTGCGTGCCGTTGTAGTTTACACAGGACTGTCGGGAAATGCACATTGATATACCTTTATTCTGTTTATTTTGATAGGTGACAGTCTATCACGCTGCGCGTGTTCTTAAAGAGAAAGACAGTCTTTTCAGCTTGCTACTATAAATTGCTATTTTTCTGCATCAAACTAGTGAAACTTCTGCCAAGATACATTCAGAGATGATAGGCAAGATGTTATAGAATAATAATTTAATGAAAACCCAATTTTGTCAAAAAACTGACATTCAATCTAATTTTAGACCTTACTGAAAACGTACCTGAGCAACATCTGATGGGTTTTCCCAGATATTGTCACATATGGATTCAACCGTACTGGACTAAGGTATTGGTCAGATCCAGCTTTGAAAATAAATGCATGTGTTCAATGTGATTAAACACTCGATGCTGAGAATATATCCTATGTGTTACAGGAAACTGCTTTGGTGATAGAGTCCATCCTTGCTGAGTTCCAGGGACCAGCCGGCCTTGACATCGATGGCATTCACCTGTTCAAGTCGCCAGAGGCAGTCGACGCTCACTGGGTAGTTGCGAGCAAGCACCTCAGTTGCATGCAGGTGGGTTAATGTCTTTGCGGTCATCGTGTGTCAAAACCATTCAAACTTGTATATGGCAACATTTCAAAAGGACACCAGAATAAATAAGGACCTTGCAATATGTTGTGTTACAGGATCCCCCTGGCATACCGCTGTATGTGTCTGTGAAGGTGGTGGTCATGAACGGCGTCCGACTGAACAAGCACAAGTGCCGGCGTGGCAGCAACTCTCTGGAGGGGTTGCACGCCCACCTGTTCAACGCCGTCCCTTCACAGCGATGTGGAATTATGCCATTCCAAGTGAGTGATTAAAACATAATATATATAAAGCTTCATTGCAGACACATGTTCATATAGCACATCATATAGTATAATTGATAGTATAGATAGTGATAAGTGTCAATGATAGTTTCAATGATACATTTTATTTCACAGCTCCAGTCATCACTTGCAAACATTGTACACAATAACAGTCAAAATGGAAATGTGTTTCAGGTATACTTGGTGTCCTTTGCCATGCAGTGGAACCACCACATGGCATCGCTCAGTGTCGCTGGTGGTCATGGCCGGCAGACGTCGTGCTTGGACGCGCGGCAGATCCAGCGCGTCAACCAGCAGGCTGAGGTTCTCTTCGGCAAGGAGCACGTCCTGGAGCCCAACTTTGCTGCACCGATGCCGGTCCCTGAAGCGTACGAGCACCCCGACGAGGAGGAGCTCCTTGGTGTCGAGTACGCCATGTGCCAGTCCACCAGCTTCACTGCCAGGGACTACTACGTGCAGAAAGGTACAGTACTTGATCACACACTTAAACAATGATGACAAACCTGGTGAAAAAAAAACAATTGTTGTGTAGACACGTTTGTGATTAGTACAATTACATATTTGCAGTTGAGGAAGAGCAGTCGCGTGAGGAGGAGGAGGAGGACGACGATGAGTCGGCTGAGCAAGAAGACGACGAGATGGCGGATGAGGGTCTCGGCATGTCTTCTGATACAGAGGAGGACCCGATAGACAGAGTCTGTGGCAAGCACGTCGTCCTCACACAGGCAGAACAGGTGGAAGAGGAGGACAGTCCTGCCCTGCAAGATGTGCTGATGAGACATCGACATCTGCATCTGCCAGGTATAGAGGAAGTGGAGGCACTGGCATTGCTCCTCCTAGAACTGGCCGACAACAGCGACCACCACTTAGTGCCGGCTGACCTCAGGCAGAAGATCGCCGCCGCCGCCAGCTCTCTCCACGACCACGACAAGACCGCGGCCCGCTTCGTCAAGCAGTACGAGTCCAGGTGGGGTTACACCTTGTTCGGTCGGTGCCTTGGGGCGGACTCTCCCGAGACCAGAGCAGCCCAGAAGACCAAGTTTGGCTGCATGAGGTACGCTCCGGCGGCACAGGTGACCGAGGACAGTCGCTTGCTCTACCTCCTCCTCAAGATGCTGAAGAACCGAGCGCCGGCCAATCAGCTCACCTCCCCCAGCAAGGTCACGGCTTCTTTGAAGGGACAGTATAAGAGGATTGCAGACCGAGTTCAAGACGACCCCATCCTCAGCGGTCTCGCCATTCCACTGCCCAACTTGAACGCCAAGTCCATCTCGACCTTCGCTGCCAGGGAGGAGAAAAAGGCCAACTACGGGGCGACGGTACTGCCGAAGGTGACGCCTCACCTGAAAGTGCTGTCGGACGCACCGTTCCCGGAAGCTCCTGCGCTACCAACATCCCTCCCACCGCCAGACCGGCCTCAGGTCCAGTACCAGCACGTTCATCACGAGGCTGGAAAAAGGCGTGGTGAGAAGCGGAGGTAAGTTGTCATAAGCACTTTGTTTCACCTGTTGCCTGTGGAAAGCAAATAGCACACACCTCATATCAATACTCATTACATGTGTATTTTATTTTACTTCCAGATTATTTGATGAAGAGCCAGAGCCTGTGCCTCCTGTGGACTGGCCCGTTCAGCCCACAGCGTCGTCCTCCTCCACTCGGCCAAGGCCTGCTGCGTCCACCCACCTCCAGCCAAGGCCTGCTGCGTCCACCCACCTCCAGCCAAGGCCTGCTGCGTCCACCCACCTCCAGCCAAGGCCTGCTGCGTCCACCTATGGACCACCCCCTGTGTCGGCAGCACCCATACTGCTGGTTCTCCCCGCACAGCCACTGGCTCCCTCTGTCCTGTTTCGTGGGCCATCGTGCAGCCAGAGCTTTGTACCTCCTGCACCAACAGTCAAGGCATTCATGCCGAACAAGTCCTCGTGGCCATGTGGGGCTTGCCACGTGCCTAATTGTGGTGGACAGCGGAAGAGGTACACACCTTCCAAGGACAAAATGGCAGAAAGCACCCAGAAGATATTTTCCTTCTGTCCATCCACTAAGAAATCCACCACCTCTGGGTTTGACAATGTGGTGTACGACAGCTTTGAACACTTTAAAAGTGTGGTGGATGTTGAGTTGGAAAAGAGGAGAACTGTGTAAATAACTGTGTAAATAACGTACCTGTGTGATGCCACTTCTCCTGTGCCATCTGTAGGAGAGAGAAAGAGGCTTGTTTGTTTATTAGATTGTACTTGAAGCACTTTGTAACACAATCAAACAAACAAACAATTTATTTATATAGTTCAAAAGTTCAAAAAATGCACTTTCCAGTTTTACTTTAGAATGTTCTTGTTTGTTTTTTATTATTATTTATGTTGCTCTTA